>NC_042957.1:31798190-32098190 GCF_901001165.1 Salmo trutta | reverse complement strand
GCGGCTCACAATTGGCCCAGCGTCGTCCGGGTTTGGCCGGTGTAGGCCGTCATTGTAAATAGGAATTTGTTCTTACTGACTTGCCTAGCTAAATAAAGGTTAAATAAAGATAAATAAAATGAGCTGAAATAAAAGGATCCCATAAATTTTCCATACGCACAAAAAGCTTATTTCTGTCAAATGTTGTGCACAACTTTTTTTTTTATCCCTGTTAGTGAGCATTTCTCCTTTGCCAAGATAATCCATCCATCTGACAGGTGTGGCATATCAATAAGCTCATTAAACAGCATGATCATTGCACCTTCCTACTGCTTTTTCTCCCCAATTTTCATGATATCAAATTGGTAGTTACAGTCTTGTCCCTTCGCTGCAACTCCTGTACGGACTCGGGAGAGGCAAAGGTTGAGAGCCATGCGTCCTCCGAAACACGACAATGCCAAGCTGCACTGCTTCTTGACACACTGCTCGCTTAACCCGGAAGCCAGCCGCACCAATGTGTCGGAGGAAACACTGTACAAACTGGCAACCGTGTCAGCGTGCATTTGCCCAGCCCGCCACAGGAGTGTCTAGAGCGAGATGGGACAAGAATATCCCGGCTGGCCAAACCCTCCCCTAACCCAGACGATGCTTGGCCAATTGTACGTCGCCTCATGGGTCTCCCGGTCACAACCGGCTGCGACACAGCCCGGGATCGAACTCAGAATTGTAGTGACGCCTCAAGCACTGCAGTGCCTTAGACCGCTGCGCCACTCAGGAGGCCAGATGTCTCAAGTTTTGAGGTATTGTGCAATTGCCATGCACCAGAGCTGTTGCCAGAGAATTGAAAGTAAATTTCTCTACTATAAGCCACCTTCAACTTCGTTTTAGAGAATTTAGCAGTACGTTCAACCGGCCTCACAACGGCAGACAACATGTAAACACACCAGCCCAGGACCTCCACATCTGGCTTCTTCACCTGTGGGATCGTCTGAGACCAGCCACCCGGACAGCTGATGAAACTGTGGGTTTGCACAACCGAAGACTTTCTGCACAAACTGTCAGAAACCGTCTCAGGGAAGTTAATCTGCGTGCTCATCATCCTCACCAGGGGTCTTGACCTGAATGTAGTTCGGCATCTTAACCGACTTCAGTGGGCAAATTCTCACTGTCGATGGCCACTGGCATGCTGGAGAAGTGTGCTCTGGTATGCAAGATGGCGCCGACAGAGATGGTCGCCTCACTTCGAGTCCTTAGGAAACTATGCAGTATTTCGTTTTTTATGTATTATTTCTTAAATTGTTAGCCCATAAAATCTAAAGTGTTATTACATACAGCCGGGAAAAACTATTGGATAAGAGAGCGACGTCAACTTACCAACATTACGACCAGGAATACGACTTTCCCGAAGCGAATCCTTTGTTCGGACCACCACCCAGGACATTGGATCTAATCCCAGAGGCTGACCCAAAACAACATCGCCGCAGGAGAAATAGACAGAGCGGCCCCCTGGTCAGACTTCGAAGGCGTGCACACCACCCACTGCTTCCGAGCAAATTACTCGCCAATGTTCAGTCTCCAGACAACAAGGTGGACAAAATTAGGGCAAGGGTTGCCTTCCAGAGAGGCATCAGAGATTGTTACATTCTCTGTTTCACGGAAACATGGCACTCTCGGGATATGTTGTAGGTACAGCCACCGGGTTTCTTCATGCGTCCCGCCGACAGAAACAAACATCTCTCTGGTAAGAAGAAGGGCGGGGTGTATGCTTCATGATTAACGGCTCATGGTGTAATCAAAACAACATACAGGAACTCAAGTCCTTTTGTTCACCTGACCTCGAGTTCCTTACGATAAAATGCCGACCACATCTCCCAAGACAGTTCTCTTCGATTATAGTCACAGCCGTGTATATCCCCCCAAGCAGATACCTCGATGGCCTTCAAGGAACTTCACTGTACTCTATGTAAACTGGAAACCATATATCCTGAGGCTGCATTTATTGTAGCTGGGGATTTTAACCAAGGTAATTTGAGAACAAAGCTACCTAAATTCTACCAGCACATTGACTGTAGCACCCGCACGTGCAATACACTGGACCACTGCTACTCTAACTTCCGCGATGCATACAAGGCCCTCCCCCGCCCTCCCTTTGGCAAATCCGACCACGACGCCATCTTGCTCCTACCGTCCTATAGGCAGAAACTCAAACAGGATGTACCCGTGACTAGAACCATTCAACGCTGGTCTGACCAATCGGCAATCCACGCTTCAAGATTGTTTTGATCACGCGGACTGGGAAATGTTCCGGGATGCCTCAGAGAATAACATCGATTTATACGCCGACTCGGTGAGTGAGTTTATAAGGAAGTGCATTGGAGATGTTGTACCCACTGTGACTATTAAAACCAACCCTAACCAGAAACCGTGGATAGATGGAGGCATTCGCACAAAACTGAAAGTGCGAACCACCACATTCAACCATGGAAAGATGTAGGAGAATTCGGCAGAATATAAACAGTGTACTGTAGTTACTCCCTCCGCAAGGCAATCAAACGTGAAATGTCGGGTATAGGGACAAAGTGGAGTCGCAATTCAACGACTCAGACACGAGACGTATGTGGCAGGGTCTACAGGCAATTACGGACTACAAAAAGAAAACCAGCCACGTCACGGACACGGTCCTCTCTCCAAGAGACAAACTAAACACCTTATTTGCCTGCTTTGAGTATAATACAGTGCCACCGACATGACCCGTTACCAAGGACTGCGGGCCCACCTCTCCATCCCCGTGGCCTATGTGAGTAAGACATTTTAAACGTGTTAACCCTCGCAAGGCTTCTTGCCCAGACGGCATCCATAGCCGCGTCCTCAGAGCATGTGCAGACCAGCTGGCTGGTGTGTTTACGGACATATTAAATCGCTCTCTATCCCAGTCTGCTGTCCCCACATGCTTCAAGATGGCCACCATTGTTCCTGTACCAAAGGCGGCAAAGATAACTTAACTAAATGACTACCGCCCGTAGCACTCACTTCTGTCATCATGAAGTGCTTTGAGAGACTAGTCAAGGATCATATCACCTCCAACTTACCTGCCACCATAGACCCACTTCAGTTTGCATACCGCCCCAACAGGTCCACAGATGATGCAATCGCCATCACACTGCACACTGCCCTATCCCATCTGGACAAGAGGAATACAGTTGAAATCGGAAGTTTACATACACCTTAGCCAAATACATTTAAACTCCGTTTTTCACAGTTCCTGACATTTATTCCAAGTAAATATTCCCTGTCTTAGGTCAGTTAGGATCACCAATTTATTTTAAGAATGTGAAATGTCAGATTTATTTCAGCTTTTATTTCTTTCATCACATTCCCAGTGGGTCAAAAGTTTACATACAATCAATTAGTATTTGGTAGCATTGCCTTTAAATTGTTTAACTTGGGTCAAACGTGTCGGCTAGCCTTCCACAAGCTTCCCACAATAAGTTGTGTGAATTTTGGCCCATTCCTCCTGACAGAGCTTGCGTGTAACTGAGTCAGGTTTGTAGGCCTCCTTGCTCACACACGCTTTTTCAGTTCTGCCCACAAATTTTCTATAGGATTGAGGTCAGGGCTTTGTGATGGCCACTCCAATACCTTGACTTTGTTGTCCTTAAGCCATTTTGCCACAACTTTGGAAGTATGCTTGGGGTCATTGTCAATTTGGAAGACCCATTTGCGACCAAGCTTTAACTTCCTGACTGATGTCTTGAGATGTTGCTTCAATATATCCACATAATTTCCCTTCCTCAATATGCCATCTAAGTACACCAGTCCCTCCTGCAGCAAAGCACCCCCACAACATGATGCTGCAACCCCCATGCTTCACGGTTGGGATGGTGTTCTTCGGCTTGCAAGCCTCCCCCTTTTTCTTCCAAACATAACGATGGTCATTATGGCCAAACAGTTCTATTTTTGTTTCATCAGACCAGAGGACATTTCTCCAAAAAGTACGATCTTTGTCCCCATGTGCAGTTGCAAACCGTAGTCGGGCTTTTTTTATGCCGGTTTTGGAGCAGTGGCTTCTTCCTTGCTGAGCTGCCTTTCAGGTTATGTCGGTATAGGACTCGTTTTACTGTGGATATAGATACTTTTGTACCTGTTTCCTCCAGCATCTTCACAAGGTCCTTTGCTGTTGTTCTGGGATTGATTTGCACTTTTTGCACCAAAGTACATTCATCTCCAGGAGACAGAACGCATCTCCTTCCTGAGTGGTATGACAGCTGCGTGGTCCCATGGTGTTTATACTTGCGTACTATTGTTTGTACAGATGAACGTGGTACCTTCAGGCGTTTGGAAATTGCTCCCAAGGATGAACCAGACTTGTGAAGGTCTACAATTTATTTTCTGAGGTCTTGGCTGATTTCTTTTGATTTCCCCATGATGTTAAGCAATGAGACACTGAGCTTGAAGGTAGGCCTTGAAATACATCCACAGGTACACCTCCAATTGAATCAACTGATGTCAGTTAGCCTATCAGAAGCTTCTAAAGCCATGACATTATTTTCTGGAATTTTCCAAGCTGTTTAAAGGCAAGGTTTTCTTTACAAGGTCCTTTGCTGCTGTTCTGGGATTGATTTGCACTTTTTGCACCAAAGTACGTTCATCTCTAGGAGACAGAACACTTCTCCTTCCTGAGCGGTATGATAGCCGGGTGGTCCCATGGTGTTTATACTGACATACTATTGTTTGTACAGATGAGCGTGGTACCTTCAGGCGTTTGGAAATTCCACGTCTGGATTAACCAGACGTGGAGGTCTACAATTGTTTTTCTGAGGTCTTGGGAAAATCAAAAGAAATCAGCCATGATGTCAAGCAATGAGCCACTGAGTTTGAAGGTAGGCCTTGAAATACATCCACAGGTACACCTCCAATTGCCTCAAATGATGTCAATTAGCCTATCAGAAGTTTCTAAAGCCATGTCATAATTTTCTGGAAGTTTCCAAGGCACGGTCAACTTAGTGTATGTAAACTTCTGACCTACTGGAATTGTGATACAGTGATAACATTGTCGTTAAACAATTGTTGGAAAAATGACTTGTGTCATGCACAAAGTAGATGTCCTAACCCACTTGCCAAAACTATAGTTTGTTAACAAGAAATTTGTGGAGTGGTTGAAAAACGAGTTTTAATGACTCCACCCTAAGTGTATGTAAACTTCCGACTTCAACTGTATGTAAGAATGCTGTTCATTGACTGCAGCTCAGCATTCAACACCATAGTACCCTCCAAGCTTATCATTAAGCTTAAGGCCCTGGGTCTCAACCCCGCCCTGTGCAATTTGTTCCTCGACTTTGACCGGCCGCCCCCAGGTGGTGAAGGTAGAGGAAACAACATCTCCACTTCGCTGATCCTCAACACTGGGGCCCCACAAGGGTGCGTGCTCAGCCCCCTCTTGTACTCCCTGTTCACCCATGACTGCGTGGTCATGCACGCCTCCAACTCAGTCATCAAGTTTGCAGACGACACAACAGTAGTGGGCTTGATTACCAACAATGACGAGACAGCCTACAGGGAGGAACCTCGGAGTGTGGTGTCAGGAAAATAACCTCACACTCAACGTCAACAAAACAAAGGAGATGATCATGGACTTCAGGAAACAGCAGAGGGAGCACCCCCCTATCCACATCGACGGGACAGTAGTGGAGAAGGTGGAAAGTTTTAAGTTCCTCGCCGTACACATCACGGACAAACTGAAAGGGTCCACCCACACAGACAGCGTGGTGAAGAAGGCGCAGCGGCGCAACAGCTCTCCAGATGGTGGTGCGGTCTGCACAACGCATCACCGGGGACAAACTACCTGCCCTCCAGGACACCTACAGCACCTGATGTCACAGGAAGGCCAAAAAGATCATCAAGGACAACAACCACCCGAGCCACTGCCTGTTCACCCCGCTACCATCCAGAAGGCGAGGCCAGTACAGGTGCATCAAAGCTGGGACCGAGCGGGTTCTATCTAAAGGCCACCAGACTGTTAAACAGCCATCACTAACACAGAGAGGCTGCTGCCTACATACAGACTCAAATCATTGGACACTTTAATAAATGGATGTCTAGTCACTTTAAATAATGCCACTTTAATTATGTTTACATATCTTACATTATTCATCTCAAATGTATATACTGTACTGTATTTTATACCATCTACTGCATCTTGCCTATGCAGCTTGGCCATCATTCATCCATATATTTATATGTACATATTCTTATTCCATCCCTTTACATTTGTGTGAATAAGGTAGTTGTTGTGGAATTGTTAGGTTACTTTTTAGATATTACTGCACTGTCGGAACTAGAAGCACAAGCATTTTGCGACACTCGCATTAACATCTGCTAACCATGTGTATGTGACCAATAAAATTTGATTTGATTTCACAGGTGAATCCCGGTTTCAACTGTACCGGGCAGATGGCAGTATGATGTCGGGTGGGCGAGGGGTGTTCTGATGTCAACGTTGTGAACAGAGTGCCCCATGGTGGCGGTGGGGGTTATGGTATGGGCAGGCATAAGCTACGGATAACGAACACAATTGCATTTAATTGATGGCAATTTGAATGCACAGAGATACCGTGACAAGATCCTGAGGCCCATTGTCCTGCCATTCATCTGCCACCATCCCCACATGTATCAGCATGATAATGCACGGCCACATGTCGCAAGGATCTGTACACAGTTCCTGGAAATTGAAAATGTCCCAGTTCTTCCATGGCCTGCATACTCACCAGACATGTCACCCATTGAGCATGACGTGTACAACAGAGTGTTCCAGTTCTCACCAATATCCAGCAACTTCGCACAGCCATTGAAGAGGAGTGGGACAACATTCCACAATCAACAGCCTGATCATCTCTATGCGAAGGAGACGTGTCGCGCTGCATGAGGCAAATATTGGTCACACCATATACTGAGTGGTTTTCTGAGGCACGCCCCTACAGTTTTGTTAAGGTATCTGTGACCAACAGATGCATATCTGTATTCTCAGTCATGTGAAATCAATAGATAAGGGCCTAATGAATTTATTTAAATTGACTTTTTTCCTTATATCAACTTCAGCTCAGTAAAATATTTGAAATTGTTGCATGTTGTGTTTATATTTTTGTTCAGTGTAGTGTTTTAGAATAGTTCCTACACAATATTGATAAATGAGGCCCCTGACCTTTCCCAGTATCCCCATCTCGCTCTGCGCTCTCTCCCACTCTCTGTTTAAACATTCAGAACATCCACTCTAATCACTCACTTTACCAATTAAAGATGAAATATCTATGCATGTTAATTGGAATTATATGAGCACATTTAACAGTTCATGTCATACATTTTTTATTCTGGATTTTTTTTTAAAGTCTCATCTTAAAGAAAAATTGTTTCCCGGTGACATTTGGTTAAATGGGGGCAGATGACATTGGGGTTGGTTCAGCAGTAGAAAAGTGTCATTTGTCCAAAATCCCAGTGACACCTACCCAGGTCCTGCTCTTACTGTGTCAAGCTGTTAGCTCTGTGTGTGACCATGGCCACCTGCTCCATCCACCGGCCACCAGACCCCAGCGGACCCCTTACAGAGAGCCATGGCTATAGGTGACGACACCTTAATGATTACACAATACATTAATCAGGCTACTTGTCCTGAACCATCGAACAAAGGGGGAAATTACCCCTAACGAGTCCAACATTATAGCTGCTGTTTTGAATATTAACATTCATAGCAACCTTCGTGAGATATGATTATGTGCTGCTGTAGGCCTACAAACGGAAAAGGGCTGAAAAAACAAGCCCCTCCAATAAAGTTTTTTGCAGCATATGGTTATACTATTAAATGAATTTTCACACATTTACAGATGTTAGACTGTGGTGTGAGGGGCATGATGGTTGATCACTAAGTGTTTATAGGACAAGAATGTGAACTCCGGAAGAACACAGTTTCTCTGCTTCCCATAGCCAGGCTTCGTTCTCATGCCGAGCAGTGGCAGCAAAGGGGGGTGAAATTACCCAGAATCCTGCTGTGTGACCATATGGTTGATCCATTTTGTCAGAGGCTCACATTAAGGAGCAGTCTGCTGCTAACTGGATGAGATCAAAGGAGGAAGAGTCCCGTGGATAGAGGTCCATTAGCAGGGAGCGAGAGACTAGCAGACTGGAGCAAAGGTTTACATGCTGAACACATCATACCACTTCCCTAGGATACTGACTTGGCATGCTATCTAGATCAAAGTACTCTTTTTTTATCTATTTTCTGGTGGAGTAATGAAAACAGTGAAAGTATGCAACCTCTGATGAGAATTTTCAACTCCCTTGAATCATCGAAAATGGTCTGGCCATTCTGACCGTGACAACGGAGCGTAGGAGTCCATAAACCTGTAATCAACTTCTCCTCCATTTGACAAATGAACTTGACAACAGATGTTGATCAACAGTAAGTGTTTCTTCCAGAAATGAGAGACCTGAACAAAAGCCAGAAATGTCCCTCTCCAGCTCTGGACAATAAAGTATCAGCTTTGCCAAGTACTCTCTGACATTGACACAGATGTCCAAATCTATCAAATGGTGTTCAAGGACTGCCATGATCATTGACAACGCTGGCCAAGAAAGCACTCGCAGATTCTTATCTGACCACAAAGAAATGTTCTTACTTTGAATAAAAGGATAATGCCCTTCGACTTGGATGTCCTCTTATTTTTCATTTGATAGAAGGGTGTTGGACATGACACAGTCAAAAACCATTGAACAGCCCACTGTGCTCCTCCTACTGGCAGTTTTCTATAATCAGTAGTCTTACTTTTATGACCTTGACCTTACCTGTCATGTGACCTCAGTTAACAGGAAGTTTGTTTCTCTAATACCAGAGAGGAAGAGGTGAAGCAAGAGGGTCCACTCCAGTCAAAATCTGTCCACGCGGGAATACATAGATAAGCAGAATAATAAGCAGATCGCCTGCCTTCCCGTCTTTGGGACAGCGACTCCCATTGTGAGAGCAGAGAGCATCCTGTCATTATATACAGTGTACCCTCTGCAAGTGACGCATTCCTATGTTATACTTCCGTGTTCATGTCCCTGGGGTATATTCATTACACCGATTCTGTTACAAAATGTTTAGTCTGTTGTAAAAGCTGTCAAAAGTGAGGCATATAAAACTGGTGGGAGTTGTAATTCATGCACAGATAGAACAATAAACCATATATTTCATCAGATGTATACGTGTGAAGCATCCGGTTGGCATTTCCACTCATTACCAAATATGGGGATGTGAGGAAGCCTAGTGGTGGTCAGTGGGAGAAGATGGAGCGAGATGGACTTTGGCCGACATTATGCGCATTTTCTCATCAATTAAACATTTTCTCTCAATACAGTTCTGTTCCCAAAATTGGAATGTTACAAACAGTGTGGACTTAGTTTTGTATATTTTACGCTTTGCCAAAGTTTGAAAAAATGGCATTGTTTAGAAGGAGTGCAACGGCGGATATAGTTATTGCACACGTGCATTTCACAGAGTAGCCATTCCCTAACGGAAATATGCAAATACATGCTAGAAACACGTATACATTTTAATATGCAACCAGGTCCATAATTAATGGCACCCTTGATAAAGATGAGCAAAAAAGACTATAAAATAAAATACAAATATTGAGCTATATTGCATGCTAAAGAAAATAGGGAATTTATATTTTTTTATACTAATACAGTTGCTCAGAGAACTAGATTTAGTTTAGCAAGTAATAAAAAAAATCTAATAAAGATAAGAGTAAAAATTATTGGCACCCCCGTTTTCAATATCCTAGCACCCGCCCCTTGTGAGGATAACAACACTGAGCCTTTTTCTAAAATGTTTAATGAGATTGGAGAACACATTGGGAGGGATCTTAGACCATTCCTCCATATAGAATCGTTCCAGATCCTTGATATCCTTTGTCTGCTCATATGGACAGCCCTCTTCAATTCAAATCATAGGTTTTCAACGGGGTTCAAATTCGGAGACAGATGGCCATTGCAAAATGTTGATTTTGTGGCCAATTAACCATTTCTTTGTGGATTTTGATTAGTCTACGGGGTTAGGGTCTTGCTTGAAGATCCACTTGAGGCCAAGGGTCAGCCAGGTTTTTGGCTAAAATGACCTCGGCCCAGTTTCCCCGATAGCGATGGAACTTAGGCTAACGAGTGTTTAAACCAAGTAGCTTTCCTAAAATGGCCGAATATGTAACATGTGTTTCCCAAAACACCACTGAGAGAGTGAACATTCATTGAGTGCGTCGTTGAGGCATGTGTCGATACTGATAGTATCGAACGAAAGGCAGCGCTGCTCTCGGATCAGCCTTTTCCGTTCAAATCTTTCCTTAACGGTAAAATTATTCCACAATAATGACGACGGATCAGCTCATATTTATATGGCTGGAAATATTGAGGCAACGTATTCTAATGTGTAAACCATAATAATGCACTAAATCAAAATTTGGCAGATCATTGCGCACATGACATGATGACATGAAAATAGAGCTCTTTGGCCACGCAGTGATGGCATTGAAAAGTACCTCATCCCAACGGTGAAAAATGGTGGTGCATCTTTGATGTTATGAGGCTTTTTTGCTTACACTGGTCCTGTGGCCCTTATTTCATACCGTATGAAAAAAATTTGTTTCATTTTGCAAACGGTATCTTTGTAATCTCCATCAGCCTGCAAGAGTACTATGCCATGAAAGTATTTTTAATACGTAACACATTCTCTAACGTCTTTCCTGATGTTGTGGATGGTTATTTAGGTGAACTTTGATATATTTACATGGTTATTTTGTAGAGAGTGATGATGAAACATGCTAGCTTACCTTGGCTCTATAGCTAGCTACACATTGTTTCCTCATGTCAGACAACGCTAGGTCTTAATTAGGAGAGTGTAAGTCCAAGATGAACACATATTGATGAAAGCAATCTCTTGGATATTTACCACCAGCCCAGAAACAGGTTAGACAAGCAAGGTTAATGACAAAGGCTGATCCACATAGCTTTGGTAGAATGAATCAAATCATTCTACTCTCCTTATGTGTGACCCTGACATTTCTGAAACCTCTAGCCTTTTTTTGAAGAGAGTGAGACTAGAGGCCTAGCTTGCAGCGCAGCTGTTTGTAACACAGTAAAAGATGGACAATCATTCAGCAGATCAATAAACTCAATCATTCCATAAGCACTGAATATGGAATACAATCATTTTTTACCTCACTTCTCTGCATAGTTCTTATTCAGCATTGTTGCCTGAAGTGTGTATTTCTCCACAAAGCTGGTGCACATAAGATTCTTCACAACCTTTCCCGAATCCATCTAATGCTATCAATTCTGCTTTTCCTCATTCCACTTCATTGTCTCTTTATTTCGGCACTTTCCTGCATGGGGAAGCTTGATTGATTCGGCTTTATAGGCCGCGAGACAGGGAAGTTGGGGGGGCTAGGCAAAGTGTTTGGGAGCATCGCATAAACTCTGACACAGACAAATGGCTTGCCTGCCTGAGATGAAACATTTGACTTGAATTGCACTTGTTCCCTCTCAGACAAGTGTCCTCGTCATGTGTTTTCAACCCGGGTAGTGACACACACATCTGTTTTCCTTGGCCCACATTACTGAGCACTTAGCACATGATGATATCCTAACCTCTGGGGCCGGCGGAGTAATGCCAGAGTGACCACCAGAAAGTGAGGAAATGGCTCCCAAAGGGGTAGTGCAAAACAGAATTCATTTGAAATCACATACTTCTATTGATACAGTGATGTGTCTAGGAAAAAAAGCAGTTTGGTCAAATTCAGGTTGTGTGTACATATATATGTGTGTGTGTGTGTGTGTGTGTGTGTGTGTGAGAGAGAGAGAGACAGAGACACACAGAGAGACAGAGAGAGAGAGAGAGACAAAGAGATGCACATAATATCATTAAAATGGGAAAGGAATATTTCTGTGTGCTTGCAGGATTAGCCCATTTTACAAAAGTCCATGCTCTCTCGTGGCCCACACTTTCCCTTTTCTATACTCAACTATTTCATCTCCAAGAGGAATGAGTTCCAAATCTAAAGTGCACAGTACAAAATACATCATGTCACTAGACTTTGCACAATGTATTACATCGACACCACAGTGAATGTTAAGTCTTTTTGGCACACACACACACACACTCTCTCATCATGTAGTTTGCCTTTTTTATAGAAGTCACAGCGGCATTGATTAACACTGTGTGCAGATTAGTCCACAGGAGCAAAGAGGCTACAGAGAGCCACAGTGTTGAACAGGGACTTGGAGGCAATTAACAGCACTGACACCATTTTGTGTGTTCTGCCTGAGCTCACATCACACAGAGGAGCCATGCAGGCAGGCAGGCGCCTTCCAGCCCTCCCCTACTAATCCTCTGCAAGATTTCAATATTTAATGAAATTCATTTATTTTAGTTACAAGCGCTTTAACATTTCAACAGTTTCTCTTCCCAATGCAGAGACCTTGCTTGGCCCGATACTTTTCTAAGTAAACACAGAATAGAGTCTGGGTTTAGCCAACATGATGCATGATATCCTCCAGAAATATGGCAGAATGCTAAGGCCTTGGTTCACACTTGGTCAGGGTGATTTTCAGAGTATTATAATTGTAATGGAGTCAGCTTTGCCCTTATTCCATTTTAGAGTTTACATTGCAGCGATCTATATCTGTGTCTTTGAAGTATATGTTTGAAGTATATGTACCTACTGTTACGGACTCATATTGCTCTGTGACTGATTAAGTCATAACTTCAAAACCAAATTCAAATACTTCTATTGCCACACATTGCAGTCTCAATGTGGACAGACAGGAAGCCATTCTGCAACTGTGAATGTGTTGGCCTCATATTAAACTGTCCCCACTGCATGTATAAATCATTATCCCCATGCAACGTGGGCCTAATCTTCTGGCTGGCTGATAGGGACCTGAGGCTTCTGTCTGCTATCAGTGTTTGACAGCCAACACACAAATTAAGAGGGTCACTGGAAGCAAATGAAGCTCTGGTCCAAGTGGAGAGAGGGAGGAGAGTAGCGGGGAGAGGAGGAGAGATGAGCCCTGGCCTCCCGTGTGGCCTCCCGCTCCTGCCTGACCGAGGGGTCTGCTAGTGTATGGGTGTGCTGAGGCTAGGGAAGAGGGAGAGGCAGAGCAGAGCTTGTGCCCACTAGCAGAGCATGGCAAGGCAAGGCTGCCCAGGGCAGATGGACGATGAGGGCTAACAGTGGGCACCATCTGTGGAGGGCCAGGTTGTGCCCCATCCATCCCCTGGGCACAGAGGCCAATCAAAACATTTACTGTCTCATCCTTCCTCTGGTCCTCCCGCTCCGCTCAGTGCCTCAGCCTGTTTAGAGGGGCAATTGGCTGAATGGAAAAGCAAAGCATTATGAAAACTGGAGGTTCTGGGCAGGAGGCCGAAACAACATTCGAGACACGGGGCTGCATAATGTTTCCTTCTAAAAACACAGATTTGTTAGTGTCCCGCCATGTTTATGAAATTGAAGTCCCCCAAAACCCCAATCATATTTTCTCACTTACTGTAATTAATTGGCTTTGGAATATGTGAAATTGATTTGTGTAGAGTCATTGACTTATGTTGTCGTTGCTTTGGCCTGTTTCTGCTTCTCGGTGGCTGGAGTCCTCTGGAGATGCTGACTCAACTAATCAACCTCATTGATTCATTTCCTCTGGTTCTTCCCGGTCTTTTGATCTTTATCACGCCATGAAATACAGTCAAGTTTTAAGCTTGTTAATTTATAGAAAGATCAAGACTCACAATGGAGTAAAAGTCAATCAAGCTTACTCATGATTAAGTTGACAATAACTCTTTACTTTTGATTGTTTAGTGCTGAGATTTGGAAAATAACCAACAATTCTGCTATAGCCTACATCCTTTGAATTATAAATGAGAAATGCAACAATGTTTCTGCCAAGTAACACTGGCTGCGTTTAGACAGGCAGCCCGATTCTGATCTTTTCTCCACTGATTGGTCTTTTGACCAATCACATCAGATCTTTTCACATCAGCTAATTTTCAGAGCTGAACTGATTGATCAAAAGAGCAGAATTAGGCTGCCTGTCTAAACTCAGCCACTGTTAGCTGAGACGTTGCTGTAATGTTGTCAGTCACTAATGAGATGACAAGTAATTGAGCTTGATTGGGCTGGCTCTCTGCCACATCATTAGAGTGATAGATGGAATTGGCAGATTAGACGAGGAAAGGGCGGGAAGCACTTAAGTCATAAAGCAAGGTCGTTTTCACCATGTGACTGACTCATTTGCAATGTTTGTTTCCAGTTGCCTTGGCACAGTGTGCGGAATGTCAATTATTAGAGTACAAGCCAGGGCAGATATGTCACTGTCAGGGGTGACCATCCACTTGACGGCAGCATTGTAAATGTAAATTGAAAACAAGAGGGTCCATGAATCAATATGCATATATATATATATATATATATATTCATACTGTATTACATGGTATCTGTTGAGGATCGCATCAAAACCAAGTATGTTGTCAAATCAGTGTTTATTGGTCCCGTACCCAGTTTGGCATATGTTATAGCGGGTGCCGCAAAATGCTTTTGTCACTAGCTCCTAACAGTGTAGTAAAATGTCAAACAAGTACACTAATAAATAATCAAAAACTAGAAATGAAGAATGTCAGAGTGAATCCAATTAACAACCCAAATAACACTATCAGTAATACAAATGCAATCTATATGTCACGATCGTCGAGTGCTCATCTTAACTTTATTTGTGAACACTTAACAAACATACTTGCAGGCTAAATACAGCAGTGCAAAGAACAACCTCCCACAATTCCCAAAACAAACATACTAATTATAGGACCTTCAATCAGAGGCAACGATAAACAGCTGCCTCCAATTGAAGGCCCCAATCCCAAATACCTAAACATAGAATTAAACACCCTAGAACAGACATTGAAATATACAAACATAGAACATAAACCAAAACCCCGGAATACATAAATCAAACACCCCTCTACATAAAACACACACCCCGAACCATATAAAACAAATACCCCCTGCCACGTCCTGACCAAACAATAATAACAAATAACCCCTTTTCTGGTCAGGACGTGACAGTGTGAATACTTTCTGAATGCACTGTAGTGTTCTATATAGAACACAGATTTCAAGGATATGGCTGCTTGAAGAGAAACTCACATGATGATAAGTAAGATCTCTTGCTCAGGTAATGGAACACTTCCTGTAACATCCAACGTATCTTAGCCTGTAAACCTCTGCTCAGTACAAAAGGAAAGGATGGTTCAATAATATATTAATATTTGGCATTAAGTATGCCAGTGCACTCAATATTTAGTAAATGGGCATTCATTCCCATGTGTCTGATTCCTTCATTTTGGGAGAAGCATTAGCCAGACTAGTTTGGAGAGAGTACACCATTACTGGTGTTTATGATGTGCTGAAGGGGCAACCAACGGCACTGCTCGGTGTTTATGCTGTTCATGTGGGAAGATTTTGGGGAGTAGAATATTACACTGATCTAATTAATTACCATCATAAATTCAGCAAACATCGTTAAAGTGTAGCTAATTCCATTAGAGTTCCAGTGATGTTCATTAGCAGACACGAGTGGGAGATGAGGAGTACAGTGAGGGACTGAACACATGCGAACGCTCACACACGCGAATGCGCGCGCGCACACACACACACACACACACACAGCTGTGTAAAACTGAAATCATGGTTATGATCTTAAAAGAAAGGAGAGAAAGAGGAAGATACTGTATAAACTCACAGAATTATATTTTAATCAAACTTTATTTGTCACATGAATGAATACAACAAGTGTAGACCTTACCGTGAAATGCTTACTTACAGTTGAAGTTGGAAGTTTACATACACCTTAGCCAAATACATTTAAACTCAGTTTTTCGCAATTCCTGACATTTAAGCCTAGTACAAATTCCCTGTCTTAGGTCAGTTAGGATCACCACTTTATTTTAAGAATGTGAAATGTCAGAATAATAGTAGAGAGAATGATTTCATTTCAGCTTTTATTTCTTTCATCACATTCCCAGTGGGTCAGAAGTTTACATGCACTCAATTAGTATTTGGTAGCATTGCCTTTAAATTGGTTAACTTGGGTCAAACATTTTGGGTAGCCTTCCACAAGCTTCCCACAATAAGTTGGGTGAATTTTGACCCATTCCTCCTGACAGAGCTGGTTTAACTGAGTCAGGTTTGTAGGCCTCCTTGCTTGCACACACCTTTTCAGTTCTGCCCACAAAATGTTCTATAGGATTGAGGTCAGGGCTTTGTGATGGCCTCTCCAATACCTTGACTTTGCCATTTTGCCACTTAAGCCATTTTTTTGCCACTTAAGCCATTTTGCCACAACTTTAGAAGTATGCTTGGGGTCATTGTCCATTTGGAAGACCCATTTGCGACCAAGCTTTAACTTCCTGACCGATGTCTTGAGATGTTGCTTCAATGTATCCACATAATTCCCCTCCTCATGATGCCATCTATTTTGTGAAGTGCACAGTCCCTCCTGCAGCAAAGCACCCCCACAACATGATTCTGCCACCCCCTTACTTACCGGTTGGGATGGTGTTCTTCGACTTGCAAACCTCCCCCTTCAGGCATTTGGAAATTGCTCCCAAGGATGAACCAGACTTGTGGAGGTCTACAATTTTTTCTGAGGTCTTGGCTGATTTATTTTGATTTTCCCATGATGTCAAGCAAAGAGGCACTGAGTTTGAAGGTAGGCCTTGAAATACATCCACAGGTACACCTCCAATTGACTCAAATTATGCAAATTAGCCTATTAGAAGCTACTAAAGCCATGACATCATTTTCGGGAATTTTCCAAGCTGTTTAAAGGCACAGTCAACTTAGTGTATGTAAACTTCTGACCCACTGGAATTGTGATATAGTGAATTATAAGTGAAATAATCTGTCTGTAAACAATTGTTGGAAAAATTACTTGTGTCATGCACAAAGTAGATGTCCTAACCGACTTGCCAAAACTATAGTTTGTTAACAAGAGATTTGTCGAGTGGTTGAAAAACGAGTTTTAATGACTCCAACATAAGTGTATGTAAACTTCCGACTTCAATTGTACAAGCCTTTAACCAACAGTGCAGTTCAAGAAGAGTTAAGAAAATATTTACCAAATAGATTAAAGTAAAAAATAATAATAAAAAGTAATACAATAAGAATAACAATAACGAGGCTATTTACAGGGGGTACCGTTATCGAGTCAGTGTGCAGGGGGTACAGGCTAGTTGACCTATTCTGTACATGTAGGTAGGGGTGAAGTGACTATGCATGGATAATAAACAGCAAGTAGCAAAAGGTGTACAAAAGGGAGAGGGGGGGTTGTCATTGTAATTTTTATGAACTGTTCAGCAGTCTTATGGCTTGGGGGTAGAACTGTTGAGGAGCCTTTTGGTCCTAGACTTGGCGCCTTTGTACCGTTTGCCGTGCAGTAGCAGAGAAAACAACAGTAACCTGGGTGACTGGAGTCTCTGACAATTTTATTGGCTTTCCTCTGACACCGCCTATTATATAGGTCCTGGATGGCAGGAAGCTTGGCCCCAGCGATGTTCCGGCACCGTTCGCACTAACCTCTGTAGTGCCTTATGGTCAAATGCCGAGCAGTTGCCATACCAGGCGGTGTAAAACTTTTTGAGGATCTAGGGACCCATGCCAAATCTTTTCAGTCTCCTGAGGGGGAAAAGGTTTTGTCGTGCCCTCTTCACGACTGTCTTGGTATGTTTGGACCATGATAGTTTGTTGGAGATGTGGACACCAAGCAATTTGAAACTCTCAACTTGTTCCACTACAGCCCCGTCGATGTTAATGGGGGCCTGTTTGGCCCGCCTTTTCCTGTAGTCCACGATCAGCTCCTTTGTCTCGCTCACGTTGAGTTGAGAGGTTGTTGTCCTGGCACCACACTGCCAGTTCTCTGACCTCCTCCTCAGTGTGGCAGACGTGTTGTTGCCTTCTCTTACCACCTGGAGGCGGCCCGTCAAGAAGTCCAGGATCCAGTTGCAGAGGGAGGTGTTTAGTCCTAGAGTCCTTAGCTTGGTGATGAACTTCGTGGGCACTATTGTGTTGAACGCTAAGCTGTAGTCAATGAACAGCATTCTCACATAGGTGTTCCATTTGTCCAGGTGGGAAAGGGAAGTGTGGAGTGCAATTGAGATTGCGTCATCTGTGGATCTGTTGGGGCGGTATGCGAATTGGAGTGGGTCTAGGGTGTCCGGGAGGATGCGGTTGATGTGAGCTATAACCAGCCTTTCAAAGCACTTCATGGCTACCAAGGTGAATGCTACGGGGCGGAGATAATTTAGGCAGGTTACCTTTGCTTCCTTGGGTACAGGGACTATGGTGGTCTGCTTGGAACATGTAGGTATTACAGCCTCGGTCAGGGACAGGTTAAAAAATGTCAGTGAAGACACTTGACAGTTGGTCCGCGCATGCTTTGAGTACACGTCCTGGTAATCCGTCTGGCCCAGACCAAAATACAGTTGGAAAGCATTCCATCCATAAGTGATTCTTTGTGTTTCCTCTGCATACGGTATGGCTGTGGCATACAAACACTCCTCAATTGTAAAGTATTCAGGAAAAAATCCCTCTTAGACATCATGCAGATATACACTGAGTGTACAAAACATTAGAACACCTGCTCTTTCCACGACATAGACTGACCAGGTGAATCCAGGTGAAAGCTATGATCCCTTATTGATGTCACTTGTTAAATCCACTTCAATCAGTGTAGATGAAGGGGAGGAGACAGGTTAAAGAAGGATTTTTAAGCCTTGAGACAATTGAGACATGGATTGCGTATGTGTGCCATTCAGAGGGTGAATGGGCAAGACAGAAGATTTACGTGCCTTTGAACGGGGTATGGTAGTAGGTGCCAGGCTCACCAGTTTGTGTCAAGAACGCAACGCTGCTGGGTTTTTCACGCTCAACAGTTTCCCGTGTGTATCAAGAATGGCCCACTACGCAAAGGACATCCAGCCAACTTGACACAACTGTGGGAAGCATTGGAGTCAACATGGGCCAGCATCCCTGAGGAACACTTTCAACACCTTGTGGAGTCCATGCCCTGACGAATTGAGGCTGTTCTGAGGGCATGTACAACTCTTGGGCACCATGCGACTGAAGTTGTGCAGATATGTTTTGGGGAAATCCGTAATAATGAATAACTGAGGTATGTTCCTTATGCCCAAGACAACAGCTGAACCTAGGTGAAGTCCGTAGTAGGATGTGAGACAGTGATAATAATAGAAATTATATTAATATTCCAAACATAAATATTCATCAAAATAACAGTCAATGCCCACATTCTGAATAGAAGAATACATGCAGCCATGATGAACATGTTGCATACCAGACCTTGCGATAGTCTTCCCTCAGTCTTTTTTGATTCAGCATTGGTTCTCCTCAGAATATTGCAAAGCTCCAAACGGGCAAAGTATCTGGAGGGTTATTAGTGATATCTCCTCAGTAAAAATATAGGGCTGACAATTCGCCATGCCCTTTGAGAACACGCAGAGCATTTGGTTTAATGCATTGGAGCACGATGAACTACTTCAACTAGAAATGGTCCGTTGCCAGGAAATGCAGCCTTAATTACCTGCTCTACAGGAACCCATGTATTGAGTGCCCTTGATGAAGGGTGCCGTTTAAGGGCCCTCGTTAAGAGAATGAAGGGGTACCCTGGAAAGTACAGAGCGCTACTCTATGCCCTCACCTGTACCCCTGTGGTTCCCTGTGGAGATCCTTACGTTGGAGTGGGGGGGCTTTATAGGATTTGGCAAAGGCTCTGATATTACTCCTGAACATGGCGGGCTAACACCCACACAGGATAGAAAGTCTTTTCACCTGACCCATGGAGATTACTCAGTTAGGCATGGATATGCTGGGGTTGGCTGGGTGTAACAGGCTGAACCAATACAACGTGGCCATTTCTGGTAGGGTCACCGTGCATTGTCCTCAATTAGCCACTAGCCCACACGAGGGGATTCTGAAAGGTCAGAGAAAGACAGGCGTTCTGTCGCTTTGTCTCGTAGACCTCTATCTCAACCGACTTTTTATCACTTGATACATCTGCTTGACCTTTGGTAAGAGTCTCCAAAACTATTTCTTTAACAGATTTTGTATTGAGTCCTGCAGAATCCCGGAGGAGAGCCCAGGCGCTTTCTGAATGATTAATGCACAGCTTTGTTCTGCTTGAAGAAGCTTTTCTTACAAGCACCATTCAGCCAGAGATCAGGGGAGGGGGTGGGGGGACACTGACAATACGGCTGGAATAAATAAGTGTCCCAAACCCGGTAGTCATATTTCAGAGGCTATTGGCAATAAAGAGAGTCTTCCAGGACATTATTCATTACAGATGGAAAAATACGGATAGTGGACCGCAAGGTATTTTTGTTTCTCCAATTCTAGCGCAACACAGCGTTTTGCTAAGCGAGATCCCATCAGCCTCTCAGCCTTGTGTATTTTTGTTATGTCAATAAGACAAATGGTTACAACCCTCCACACAAGCCGGTGCCCTCGCAATGCAACAAACCAATAGTCTCTATTTATAGTGCGGAACACATGTACGTTAAATTCACACTGTCATCCAGCAAAATGTATTGAAATCGAGTCGACAATATCATATTACATCCTATAATACATATGGCACACGCAAATAAATTATTAAGTTAAAATGTCACTTCAAGGTGACAACCAACTTGGCGCTAGATGCAACTTTGCTGCCATGGATGATTATGCATCCAGTTTAAGTGACGGAACAAAGCGGCCATTATTCCAGTCCATCTGGTCAAGTGTTGATGAGGTGCCTGAGGAATGTGATTGGCTGAGTGGCACCAGGCAGGCAGGCACCGGCTTGAAGTGCCACTGGGTTGAGGGGACTAGCACCTCGGCACTGACTCTGAATCAGGCCGGAGAGAGAGAGAGAGAGATAGGAGGAGCGCAACACATCACAACCCCAGCCTGAAGGTTGTGGTCTGTGATGTGTGGTGTATCCTTGTGGAACAGCAGGAGGACAGGCAGGGAGGCCTGTCAGGCAGACATTTGGCCTCTCAGGAACACAGTTGGCTGTAGGATCACAGTGCACAGAGGGAAATGGAAACTGCCTTTGGCTGGAGAGGTTAATATGAAGCCTTTAATGAAGAGCTCTCCCTGCCCTCTGTGGTCCAAGCCGTGTTAGTGAGAGTGCTCTGCTCTGCTTTCTCATCAGCCTGCCAGCTGAGGTGTGCAATATTTATGACGGGAAGCTTGTGTGGACAAGAGCGGGCAGAGTGTCCGAAAAGCCAGCACAGCTCCTGATGGTCCATTTGGCAAAGGTGTGCTGACTTCACTTATTCATAATCTAATGTAAATGCTGAGGGGACTTTTTTTTATATGCTCCAGAAAGTGACTAGATTGGGATTCATTTAATTTCATCTGACATCATAAACTTGACGAGACTGATATTATTTACGAAATATATAATTTTGAGAAAGAATAACAGGTGTGTCTATATTATAAACCAAACTTTAATGGTGAGGTGAAGTCGGTACAATTTTTAAGAATTGGTCGTGTAGCGTTGATAATATATTCTTAAGGACACATTTGAATGCAATACCAATCTGAATGTTTCAATTTCAATGCCCGTTGTTATTTAAGGTGCTTGCAGTAGCATCATTTAGTGACCTGTTAAATGAGCCTAGTTATTAGCTCAAACATTTACACTCAGTTTCACATCGACACCTGTTGTTTGTCAAAATCCCCTCAAGAGAAATGTTAGTTAATTTCTAACCTAACATTTAAAGAACAGTGTGATCAAAGGCCATTCTCCTGTTGCTAAAAAAAATACAAAATAGTGATGTTTTTATCCACTGAGCGTGAAGGTGAAATCAGGTAGGCCTACAGTTTTTCCAAGTTTTATTAGAACACACTATTTCAAGGACTGTTTTTAGTATTGTTTGAGATCACGGGATACTATCCAGAGCCGAAATATACCTTGCAGCTGATGCCATTGGTCCAAGAGAGCTGCATCGACATCAACAATTAACAGAAGGCATGGTATGGGCTGCGACAAGATGTTCTTGCCGTTACCAACTCTAACTCTCTCCATCTTCTCCACAAACGCACACCAAGGAACACACTGAATCAGAGAGATGTTCCCACATGGTGGCCAAATACTGGGGGGGGGGGGGGGGGGGGGGGGGTGACAACCTGCCACTAACAACTGGGAAAACAGCCATCCATTCCTCCTCTGCTTGTGCCTTCAGCTCTCAGCAGAGGATAAGCATGAGATTCGCTCAGCCAGATTCTCTGCGGCAGCCCAAACAAGATGGTGTTTCTCGTGTGTGGCAGAAAATACTCTCGGAGCTCTCGGAACATTTGCATAAAGATGAGGAAGTGAGGTTGGTGCTAGAGAAAACAGTTAATAAATGCATATGGAGGAAGTCTTGGGAGAAGCCTCCTGAAATGGCCATATGTTAATGGAATTCCCTATAATTATCTGGGAGAACAAACGAGGTGTCTTACCTTCAAATTTCAATTGTCAGCAGGAGTAGTGCTGCTCCGTTGCGTGCCTACAGGAAACATCGACAGACGTGAGGGGAGTGGATCACCGGGTTGAGAGGATGACTGTTTGTTTCCACCTGTTCACTGATTTATTAAACAGCCCAGACATGACAAAGCAGTCAAGATGACTCTGGGGTTTCTACTTTATGTCCTCCATGCTGACTATAGCAGCAGTCTAATCAGCCATGCTTTCACAATGATGGGGATTCTGCATGCACAATTAAACTCCACGATCTGCCAGCTCCATTTGGTCTGCATGTACACGAGCTTGTCAGTCAGGGAGAAACACAGAGAGGAAGAGTTCACCTGTGTTACTCATGCAGCTCGAATGGATGTCAATGTATGCCATTATATAGGTGTTACAGCACCGTCACCAGACCTTTACAGAGAGAGAGAGTAAGGCTTTTCTTATATGAAGGAAGGACAGACAGTTTACCTCTTCACATTGACCAGACGTGTCATGAATAAGTAAATGTGGGATTTTAATAATCGTCTGTACTCCAGAAGTGCCAGACATAAGATGGAGGAGTGGCTTTGACCTTCGCTGACATTGTGTTCTCTTCACTTTGGAGAGTTTTTGCGGGAGGTCGCCCGTCTGTCCATCTTCAACGCGGCGTATTCGTCTTGTCTGCCGAAAAAATAAATTTGGCTGATTTGCACAGGGAGATGCACGTCGCGGCCTTCTGAACCATCGAGCCGGCTGCCGCTCTTCATCATGAGTGCTGGCAGGAGCAATGTGTCTCGGCGACATTTCCTGGCCCCCTCGGAATTCTCCACGCCCCCGGATGGGATACGCTTTGCCCCCAGAGTGTCCTGATAGAGGGTCACGTCTGTCAGAGCTCCTCCATCTCCTCCGTCTCCTCCAGCCTCCCAGGTCTCCTGTCTGTCTGCCTCAACCTTGGAGGGCCGCACACCTGCCCTCTCAGCAGACGGACAGACGGATGGACAAACCCTGACTGTGTGACAGACCCACAGCCGAACCTGACACTATGCTAATGGTGTCGCGGTTATCAGGCAAAGACGGTGACATCCTCCCATGCAGCTTGCCTCGCTCAGGAGATGGCCAGCTGATTTTTCTCACTTCCCCCGGCAGCCTTCATTTTCCACTCTACTGGAAACAGGACACCTTCATTGGTTATTGGATTCATGGGTCAGATCACCACTACAGGCTGCAGAGTAGAGCTATCACCAGGCTATATGGGAAATTGAGTGCCGTGCTTTTAGCCATATATAATTATGTTCATCATTTGAGAATGACTAGTGAGTCATAGCTAGAGGTATGCTATTATCAACCGAGAGACCATTGATCTATTTTCATTGTTGCGTGTTGTTTCAATGGCGTCAGTGAACTTGAACTCCTGCAAGGGTATTGTAGATTGAGAGTCATTTCGCCACACTCCCGGGGCAGTCTAACTTTCACATGGTGGTGATATGCAGGGAGGAAAAGAGAGATCCCGCTAACACTTTGACCTCAATAGCTTTTCTCTCAATTTATTTCACCTCTAAGCATTGATTAAAGCCATTTAGGAGTATTGTTAACCGTTCAAACCTGGTTATGGTGCATTACATAAAGATACCTTGACAGACAGTTGGAGATTCAGTGGATGAATCAACGTAATAAAAGTGCAAGACATCCATCATCTCTCCAATTACCTTTCAGACCAAATTAGAATGTGTCACAGAAAAGGTCAAGGTTGCTGTGGCATGCATGTGTCTGTCAGCCACAAATCGCCCAGGAAGTCCAACCGTTTTGGCCAAATGCTTGGGCTCATTGTGCTCGTCCTTTAGGTGACGGAGCATTTCAGGCACTCAGAGGGAATGCCAAAACGCTACTCTGTCACAGACAAGTGACTCCGAACACTTCTAAATAGCCCTATCTGTGACAGGCACTGCAATCAGAAAGGAAACAAATGTGACATGTTACCTAGGGCCAATTTAATAATATACAAGCGATTGTTTCTTGGCAAGCAATGATTGTGCTCTACAATAAACATAAACGTCACACGCAACATAGTGCTAAAATAACCCTTTGCTTTCCTTCCTTAGACATGCTGTAGTTACCCACTTTATCACCTCCAACGTCTCACATAGGCTGTTATGTTATTTCACTCCAGATAAGACCATAAATGATTAATGCCATTTCCCATGTTTGGAAGGTAGTGTCCTCTTTTGCTTCTGAATCTACCAGTGTGTTCAGTATTACTGTTCTGTCACCGCCCACAGCATGAGCAGGCTTCCCTCATCATGACAGGTCTGTGGGGGTAGCTGGGCCTTTCTTCTGCTCACCTCAATGGTGAGGTAGAGAGATGGAGTATGTGAGTATCCCTGGCCCCCTGCTCTCTCCAGTCCTTGTGAGGACAGCTACTCCAGACACAAGATACGTTTCCCTCCGTTTCTAATTACATTCTGTGACATCTCTGGACCCCCATAGAAAGTAAGTCACATGCTTCAGTTCCACTCTACTAGCCACACCAGGCCTCCCCTCTCTAACCTCATGACCAATGGCATGTAACCATCCTCAAATGGATCAACAGTAGTGTTGAATCTGCAGACATGGAATGGATAGTGATTTCTCATCCTTTGAAAAATGTTAATATTTGTCAGCTTAATTAAATAACTTTAAAAATAGAAATATTAACTAAAGCATAAACATGACTTAATTGGTTTTAATCAAAACATTGTTTCACTCAGTGGAGGCTGCTGAGGAGAAGACGGCTCATAATAATGGCTGGAACGGAGGGAATGGAACGGCATCAAACCATGTGTTTGATGTATTTGATGCCATTCCACTGGTTCTGCTCCAGCCATTTCCACGTGCCCGTCATCCCCAATTAAGGTGCCACCAACCTCCTGTGGTTTCGCTACAATGCTTAATTTATTCTTCATGCTAGGTTTCACAATGTGACGCTGAAAATCCTTATTAGCTTTTGACTTACTTATTTATAGTTCTCCCCTTCTAACAGAGAAGACTTTTCACTGCAGGATAAACATGGTTATCTTGATATAATTACCATAGTAATGTGCGCCAGACTGACACTTTGACAAGCTCTCAGGCGAGCATTGCACCCAAAGAAATCATGATAGTGCATATTCTCAGGCAACATCTCAAATAAGGAGCCTAGTAGTCATTACTCAGCCATAATATCACATGATTACATTACAAAAGCAAGTATTGTAACCTATAAAAAATATATGTCTGTGACAAAATTCTGTCAGTGTTCAAGAACTTACTTAGTCCTCTACGTTTCGAAAATTCATTCTCCTCCCATGTGTCTAAATCAAGCTGAGGCCCACTCATTAATTGCCTATAAATCCCCAGTACACACCACACTGTCTGTCTGTAGCTGATGAACTGGCACCCAGAGGGTAAGCACCTTGAGCTAATTAGCATCCGTCTGCTCTCCATTACCCCAGGATCTGGAGCAGAGACGATGGATCAGCAGACAGAACAGTCAACTAGAGTACAGACACTCACAGCAGGCCAAGAGGAAACTGAAGCGATGGTAGGGAGGGAGGGAGGGAGGGAGGGAGGGAGGGAGGGAGGGAGGGAGGGAGGGAGGGAGGGAGGGAGGGAGGGAGGGAGGGAGGGAGGGAGGAAACTGAAGAGAAGGGAGGGAGGGAGGAAACTGAAGAGATGGGAGGGAGGGATTTAGGTTAAGAAAATGCTGAAAGCCATCCTGCGAAAGTCCTCACTACCTAATTCACTAGGCAGAATAGAATAGAAGGCGTTGCAACGAGGAGAATCCATTAGTTCTGTTTCTATTTTCATTACCGTCTCGAAAACAAATGTGCCACAAATTATACTGGAACTTAGTGGGCTAAAGGAGATGATTATGAAGGGGCTGTTTATAATGCAACACAAAAAGCTTTCTCTGTCAATGTTTTTACGTTTCACAGAATCCCATTTCAGTGCAGTGTCCTGCCCTCTGCCCAGTGTAAATAACATTTATTTGAAAGTGAATCCTGAACGTATGCAGAGGCCACGGTGCCATGAAACACGGTTATAACAGTAAAATGGCAAATCTATTGGGATGAACGATATGACAGTCTTCAGGACGAAGATTAATGTCCCTTTAAAGTGTTCCTAAAGAATGTGAAGAAGAGTGGTAGAGAGAGAGAGCGAGAGAGGGACGTCGAGGATATGATTAAATTATAACTGGGATTTACCTCTGAGAGTGCATTCTCATGTTCGACACCTTGAATTACACCCCTTTGGTCAATACCAGAGCTACTGGAGGAATGCTGGGATTGGAAATCTATTCATTCCCTTTTTCTGGTATTGATTTGTTGTGGCTGCCCCGCTTCCGACTCCCTCTCCAATCAGGGATTAAGGTTACTGATTGCTAGAACCAAAGGTATCCTATCCAAGTTCTGTAATGGGCCGTAAATCCCACAATACTGTAGGTCCCACCAACAGAGGACACTGAGGTGATCTGTGATGCAATATGCATAACATCACACTCAATGAGAGCACAGCAATATCATTCCTTCGCATCAACATCTCAGAAAACGAGGAGTAATTTTCATCCATCCCTATGAGTGCTGCTACACAGACACACTCCCAGTAATGACGCTGTAAATGGAGCCTGTCCGTCTCCTCCTCCTCCTCTCTCTCACTCAGTCTCGCTGCTTGGTCACTTCCTTTTTCCTAGTGTGACATTAAACAACAGAGGAGAGTAGGAAGCCTTCCTAAGCCCAGAGCAATGCAATAATTGAATGCCGTTTTATTTATGGGATCAGTCTGTTAGATGCTGGCACACAATAAGGTTTTGGTTCATGTGTGAGAAGGTGGCAAGGCGCAACGGTAGAGGAATGACAAAGGTAACCCAATATGGGTCCTTTGAGTCCAACCGTATGGCCGGTAATAACCTATACCAGGAAATTGAAAACATGAGATATGGACAGTGTTTTAACCTCATAGAGATTGAAAGTATAGTCCAAAAGACTTCAGGTGGGGGTATCAGCTTTGCCAGTGTATTAAGACACTACAAAAGTAGTCTATGTATATTTTGCATAAAACTTTGTAAAGAAATTGGTACCATGTCATAGAGATATTCAATATGGCTGAATGACAGGATACTTAGCACCTCTACACATAGAAAAAAGGGTTCCAAAAGGGTTCTTTGGATGTCCCCGTAAGAGAACACTTTTTAGTTCCAAGTAGAATCCTTTATGGTTCCAGGTAGAACCCTTTTGTGTTCCCTGTTGGACCCTCTGTGGAAAGGGTTATACATGGAACACAAAAGGGTTCTATCTGGAACCAAAAAGGGTTCTTCAAAGGGTTCTCCTACCGGTACCCCCTGTATATAGCCTCGTTACTGTTATGTCATTTTCTTGTTACTTTGAATTATTATTATTTTTTTTTTTACTTTAGTTTATTTAGTAAATATTTTCTTAATTCTATTTCTTGAACTGCATTGTTGGTTAAGGGCTTGTAAGTAAGCATTTCATGGTAAGGTCTACCGCTGTTGTATTCGACGTATGTGACAAATACAATTTGATTTGATTTGAACCCTTTTAGGCTCGAGATAGCACCTTTTCTACTAAGAGTGTAGAGCAAAACTAAGTACATTAATCAACCTAAATGTGTTTGAAATTAACATATATTATGTTGGGAATTAAGCAGATAGGTTTTATTGTTTATTCCTTGCCCCAAATGCAGATATCTCATTTCAAGACAATTACTGACATTTACTCCATCAAATGGTGACGCTCATTACTTTCCCATGCTCCCCCTTGGCTATGATAATTAAACTGTTATATAAATTATGTCGCATCACTATCTGGGGAACCCTGTAAAGCAATATCATTTTACAGGTTGTATATTTTCTTGACACTTTGTATTAAAGCATTGTACGTTTTGCTGTTGATTTCAATGATAACTGCCAGCATCAGAGATGCTTGCATCAGGACAATGAGTGTCTGTCTACAGTATGGTAAAAAGTATTGGGTCGGGCCGTTTCCTGCTGGTTCAGGGAAATGAGACCTAATTCAACCCGAGTTTGATGCTGTGCTGCAGACGTCCTGCGGTGATCCGTCCCCTTACTGTTGATGATAATGGTGTGTTGGCCCCTTATTGGCCTGTCAGCCATTACAGATGTGCTGCTCCTCTCCTGTAGGTCACCTTCAGGCTGCAGCAGCTGCCTGGTTCTCTTTCCCTGTCTCTATGCCTGCCTGCCTGCCTCTCTGTCCCTGCCTGCCTCTCCACCTCTCTGTCCCTGCCTGCTTCTCTGCCAACCTCTCTGCCTGCCTGCCTGCCTCTCTGTCCCTGCCTGCCTCTCTGTCATGCCTGCCGCTCAGCCTCGCCGCCTCTCTGCCCACCTGCCACTCTCCCTGCCTACCTGCCCCTCTGTCTGTCTCCCTGCCTGCTTCTCTGCCTGCCGCGCTCCTCCTCCTGCTCACTCTCCTCCTCTTGCTCACCCTCCTCTTCCAGCACTGAAGCCGGAGCCAAGCAGCAAGTGCAGCAGCAGCCCCCCTGGTCAGTCAGTGGCATCACCAGCCCACAATGCCCTGGGCCAGAGACGGACACTCATTTAGTACTGTCAAAACAGGACCGCTGGACAAGCTTCGCCACAGCAAAGCGTTTGCTAATCAAAATCCCATTACTGGTTTCCCTTTGATTTCCCCAAAGTCTGGTTCTCTTTCTCAAACTGATGCGGTGTGGCAGGAGTCGGCTGGCGGCAGGTGATGAATCAGGAGGATGTGTGAGAGCAGAGCTGGTCGGTCGGTGGTGAGCTGTAATTTTATTAACTGCAGCCTCATGATGGATCGTCCTCCCTGACTCGGCCACCCAAATAAATGTCTGCTGCATAAACAACACTTTACAAAAACACAGGGTCTGGATGATGTGGTTGTTAACGTCCTGCTGAACAATCCCCCTTCTCCAATGAGCAAAGAACACAAATGTGATGCATTTCCTTGAGTTCAACCTTGATCCCCTGGGAATGGATCGTTTTACTTTATTTTTTATTTCACCTTTATTTAACCAGGTAGGCCAGTTGAGAACAAGTTCTCATTTACAACTGCGACCTGGCCAAGATAAAGCAAAGCAGTGTGACAAAAACAACAACACAGAGTTATACATGGGATAAAGAAACGTACAGTCAATAACACAACAGACAAATCTGTATACAGTGTGTGCAAATGAAGTAAGGAGGTAAGGCAATAAATAGGCCATAGTGGCGAAGTAATTACAATTTAGCAATTAACACTGTTGTGGTAGATGTGCAGATGAGGATGTGCAAGTATAAATACTGGTGTGCAAAAGAGCAGAAAAACTAAAATAAATATAGGGATGTGGTAGGTAGTTGGATGGGCTATTTACAGATGGGCTGTGTACAGCTGCAGCAATCGGTAAGCTGCTCTGACAGCTGATGCTTAAAGTTAGTGAGGGAGATATAAGTCTCCAACTTCAGTGATTTTTGCAAATCGTTCCAGTCATTGGCAGCAGAGAACTGGAAGGCACGGCGGCCAAAGTAGGTGTTGGCTTTGGGGATGACCAATGAAATATACCTGCTGGAGCGCGTTCTACGGGTGGATGTTGCTATGGTGACCAGTGAGCTGAGATAAGGCGGCGTTTTACCTACCAAAGACTTATAGATGACCTGGAGACAGTGGGTTTGGCTACGAATATGTAGCGAGGATCAGCCAACGAGAGCATACAGGTCGCAGTGGTGGGTAGTATATGGGGCTTGGTGACAAAACGGATGGCACTGTGATAGACTGCATCCAATTTGCTGAGTAGAGTGTTGGAGGCTACAAGTGAGGGAAAAAAGTATTTGATCCCCTGCTGATTTTGTACGTTTGCCACTGACAAAGAAATGATCAGTCTATAATTTTAATGGTAGGTTTATTTGAACAGTGAGAGACAGAATAACAACAAAAATATCCAGAAAAACACGTCAAAAATGTTATAAATTGATTTGCATTTTAATGAGGGAAATAAGTATTTAGAATGGATGTTTCGTCGGTCTTCGGGTTCAATGACACCGAATATCTAGCTGCAGACTAGTAATTAATATCAAAGACTTGTTATTATTCTGTCGGTATCGATAGTCTAAAGGTTTAACCACGTGGTATGGTTAAAGTTCAGTAGAGGAATGCATGGTCAAACTTATTGGCCAACTCGTAATGGAGTGGAGGCCTGGTCTAAAGAAAGTAACCCTGGGTGGGGCTTATATACTGAACGTAAAAAAGGCTGTCACATGACACCTTGTCCTGTCTGTGTCCCTGGGGGCGTGCCGATGACTTAGTTAAGCTTTGAACAGACATACAATTCTCTCACATTAACATAAGTACATAGCATCTCAACATATTCCAAATAGCTTTATCCTTATTCATAAATTGTATACAACCATTAGATGTAAGTCTCATCGCTGAGGCTAGTATATAAACCTTATCCTGTTATGGATAGGGGGCAGTATTTTCACGGCCGGATAAAAAATGTACCCGATTTAATCTGATTATTACTCCTGCCCAGAAACTAGAATATGCATATAATTATTAGCTTTGGATAGAGAACACTCCAAAGTTTCTAAAACTGTTTGAATGGTGTCTGTGAGTATAACAGAACTCATTTGGCAGGCCAAAACCTGAGAAGATTCTGTACAGGAAGTACCCTGTCTGACCATTTCTTGGCCTCCTTGATCATCTCTATCCAAAACAGGGGATCTCTGCTGTTACGTGACACTTCCTACGGCTCCCATGGGCTCTCAGAAGGCGGCAAAAAGCTGAATCGTGGCTTTGCAGGCCCTGGCTGAAAAACATTAGCTCGTTTGGATAGTGGCCGGTCAGAGTACTATGAGACTGAGGCTCGTGCACGAGGGGACACCATGTTTTTATTTTCTCTCTCTTTGTACTAAAACACGATTTCCCGGTCGGAATATTATCGCTTTTTTACGAGAAAAATGGCATAAAAATTGATTTTAAACAGCGGTTGACATGCTTCGAAGTACGGTAATGGAATATTTAGAATTTTTTTGTCACGAAACACGTCGGGCGCGTAACCCTTCGTCACCCTTGGATAGTGTCTTGAACGCACGAACAAAACGCCGCTATTTGGATATAACTATGGATTATTTTGAACCAAACCAACATTTGTTATTGAAGTAGAAGTCCTGGGAGTGCATTCTGACGAAGAACAGCAAAGGTAATAACATTTTTCTTATAGTAAATCTGACTTTGGTGAGGGCTAAACTTGGTGGGTGTCTAAATGGCTAGCCCTGTGATGCCGGGCTATCTACTTAGAATATTGCAAAATGTGCTTTCACCGAAAAGCTATTTTAAAATCGGACATTGCGAGTGCATAGAGGAGTTCTGTATCAATAATTCTTAAAATAATTGTTATGTTTTTTGTGAACATTTATCGTGAGTAATTTAGTAAATTCACCGGAAGTGTTCGGTGGGAATGCTAGTTCTGAACGACACATGCTAATGTAAAAAGCTGTTTTTTGATATAAATATGAACTTGATTGAACAAAACATGCATGTATTGTATAACATAATGTCCTAGGCGTCTCATCTGATGAAGATCATCAAAGGTTAGTGCTGCATTTAGCTGTGGTTTTGTTTTTTGTGACATTATATGCTAGCTTGAAAAATGGGTGTCTGATTATTTCTGGCTGGTACTCTGCTGACATAATCTAATGTTTTGCTTTCGCTGTAAAGCCTTTTTGAAATCGGACAGTGTGGTTAGATAAAGGAGAGTCTTGTCTTTAAAATGCTGTAAAATAGTCATATGTTTGAAAAATTGAAGTTTTTGTATTTTTGAGGAATTTGTAATTCGCGCCACGCCTATCATTGGATATTGGAGCAGGTGTTCCACTAGCGGAACGTCTAGATGTAAGAGGTTATTATGGTAATATGGCCATATTGTCTCTAATGAGTTTCACAAAATTGTACCAAGCGGACCAGTTCGTAGCTGGATTCTTCACCGATCTGTTATACCTTCTCCAGAACATAAATGTCGTTCGGTTCCCCCGTCCTGTGAGTTGGAAGAATTCCTTTGTCTCTTTATGAAACCCCTCTCTCTCCATACTGTGGCCATGAGGCAGGACATTCTCCTTCGGAATTTATGGCTGCCTTCACACAGCCTTGTGTCAGAAGTATAGAGGTCGGGGGATGGTGCATAGAAAAAGCCTGGTGCAGAGGGAGGGGGGTTTAACTGTGCTCGCTGTACCCATAGAGGGCAACGTCATGACACCGCGGACCCATAACGGACGCAGGCAATGAGGCAGTGATTGCTGAGATCCTGGTTGAAAACAGCAGAGGTATATTTAGAGGGCAAGTTGGTCAGGATGATATCTATGAGGGTGCCCATGTTTACGGATTTAGGGTTGTACCTGGTAGGTTCCTTGATAATTTGTGTGAGATTGAGGGCATCTAGTTTAGATTGTAGGACGGCCGGAGTGTTAAGCATATCCCAGTTTAGGTCACCTAACAGTACGAACTCTGAAGATAGATGGGGGCAATCAATTCACATATTGTGTCCAGGGTACAGCTGGGAGCTGAGGGGGTCTATAACAAGCGGCAACAGTGAGAGCCTTATTTCTGGAGAGATGGATTTTTAAAAGTAGACGCTCAAACTGTTTGGGTATAGACCTGGATAGTAGGACAGAACTCTGCAGGCTATCTCTGCAGTAGATTGCAACTCCGCCCCCTTTAGCAGTTCTGGCTTGACGGAAAATGTTGTAGTTGGGGATGTAAATGTCTTACTTTTTGGTGCCTTTATTTTTTATTTTATTTTATTTTTGTGGTGGATTCAGACACGGCTAGGACATCAGGGTTGGCGGAGTGTGCTAAAGCAGTAAATAAAGCAAACTTAGGGAGGAGGCTTCTGGTGTTAACATGGATGGGCCACGGTTGTATTAAAAGGGTGTGTAGGTATACACATACAATACAGCTCAGATTGTGCTATAGGGTGGCTAAATCAGTGGGGTTCTGTCATAAGCATCCTTGACTCTTTCTGGATTCTATTCCCACCCTCCCATAAGGTCTCCATACATCTATGTTGTCAGTCCATGCAGAGCTGTCTATTCTTCCCTTCCCTCTAAGGCATAATGAATTATTCCATCATTTCAGCGTCCCCCTTGGGTTGCCAAGAAGATTACCTTCATAAGTATTCCATAAAGGAATAGACCTGATGCATTGACTCTGGGAAGCTTTGGGTTCCAATTGTTTTTACAAAACACACTTTTTTTTCTCTTCATGCATTTCAATGTGTGTTGAGTGTGTTCTCTGTTTTGTAAGGAATCTGTCTTTGAGACAGGTACAAATGTCATCACCCACACACAGTCTCTTCTAGTGCTGCTATGATGATCTTTTGATGAAAATAATCTCCCAATAATCTCACTAAATCAGATCAAATCATCATGTTGACAGCCTGCTGAGCAATCTATGGATTTCTGAAGGTTAATATCATTCAATTGCTATCCTAAGATGACCATGATTGGCCTAGCTCCCCTTAGATGCTGAAATTATGTAAATATGTATCTCTTTTGACCATGACCATGATTGTTCTAGCCCTGTTAGATGCTGAAATTATACAAATGTATATCCCTGACAGGGTCTGTTTGTGCCAAGAGGAGCCTTAAAAAAAAGTGGGTCTGATTACTGGGCTGATCAGCACAATTGAAGATGAAAACTCTTTTTATTGAACGTATTACTGAGACAGTGGCTGTCACTGTTTATCAACATTTACAGTGCCGTTCATTTCCCAAACCGCGTCCGAATTAATGACGAGCATTGACAGCAATGCATAATGCATTAGCAGGCCCAGAGCAAGCCTCTTAACGTCATTGATTTGAGCAAGTAAATATTTTGTGTATCCACATAGTGATTCTAATGGCCTATTCAATGTCCTAATACTCAATACATGGACATTGTTTTTAGTGCCTCTTCAGTCGTGTTCCCTCGTCAGCACAGCAATATCACTACTTTGAGATATTTTGCATGTCCATTATTTTTTTGTTGTTGGAAATTGACTGTAGGTCTGTATTCAGGATGCTATCTGCATTTATTCCCATGTCATTGAGTTGGCCACTGTGTCTGTTCATTGTGCAAGTAGTCCGTCCATGGTGATCCCACGACTTCATGTTGTTAATCAGTGAATCAGTTCATCAATATATTGACAAAAAGGTGTGTGTGATCTTTCTGATATAATAGGTATAACGCCCCTTCAGCTGGACCAAAAACATCAGTATGCTTAGGGTTGGCAGGAAGTTGTAAATGTTTCACTTTAATTCACTGGTAGCTGAGAGGAGCTCCAGTCGTCACTTTATCTATCTTCCACTGGGGTCAGAGGAGTCATGAGGCTATCATGCATGTCACTCACTCCCGACTTTAATCACGAAGGGGACACACTCTCCCACTTTGTCTCCAGTCCCATCATCACTTACAGTAGATCAACGAGCCAATCTGCCAGGCCGCTGTCCTCCTGTCCACTGCAGTGCTGACTCAGCTAACGGATGGGTGTCTGAGGATCTGCCTGCTGGACCCAGACCCACACTATGATTAGAGGGGTGTGTGTGCGCCTAATCCTTAGGCTACTTCAGTCCTTGAGCTTCAATTTAGGGTTATTATCATGTTACTGTCACCGCAAATGACTTTCACTTTCAGGAGATTGGTAACTTTGTGTGTTGGTTCCACCTGTGAAATCAGTTTGATGTGATAGCATACGAAATGGATGACGTAGTACGCAATTTGATGACGTACATGTAGTACCCAAAAAAACGGGGACCACTTTTGGCTCGTGAGCACCACGTTCAAAACTACTAGCTGAAATTATATGGTAGTTTACTGTAGTTGGATGATCATTTGTCCTGGTGCTGCTGTCCTTAATTGACACGGATCTACTCCCCCAGTACTGTGCATCCTGGCATCTATTAGTGCTGCAACAAAAAGCCATGAACATTTGATTTTATGCCCTGTAAATTTGGTCTCAATGATTAGAACAGTGGCCACAAAGAGAAATTCAATGGCCGGTGCTTAGTCTCAGGTGGAGGACAGATCCTCGATTTCGTCGACAGAATAATGCCATATTGTTTTTTTTTTTACCATCAATGAGCTCAAACCGTCGTCCACTCAAAGTCAACATGCAAATGGGGGGGAGTAAGATGACCGTATGAATCTCTCTACTTCTGGACTGAAATAGAATACTACTGATCCCTCCCTTTTCAAGGGGATGAAGAAAATAACGTGAAGCAGCAGCTTTTCAGCTTTCTGAGCTTGTAGTGTTCGCTGATATATTAATCATGTTTTCTAAGAGCACAAATGAATGAAATGGATAAATAAATAAACGGTAGTAGCCGCAGGGAAAAGGGTAAGACAGACACATCACGCCGACGTGTAACAGATACCACAAGCTACACACACCATGCTTTAGCGGTAATTGTTTTCAGGTGTTGTTTCCACGCCTCATTTAGTATTTGAATTGTATTTCACAGCCGCTGACGCCTGCCCTGAGGGCGATCGCTGACTTTATGGATTTCTTTCTCATGGTAGGCAATAGCCTTCTTAACAATGGGATGCCAATAGTCTCTGTTATAAGAGATAATGTTGTCGCTCTATGTATGTCTTCCATTAGGACCCTTGAAATTGACAGTGCAGGGCATTTGAGAAGCTACCGGAAAGGATGTGTTTAACGATGAGCTTTACTTGAACCGAGGTGGCTCTGCCGAGTTTGCCTGCTGTGAAGACTAATCTCCAATCATCAGCTTCATTCGGAAACATTATACCTGTGGGCCTCGTTGGAAAAGCAAGGTGCCAATTTCTACATGAATCATTATACAATGTGCACATAAGGTTGGTCAAAGGGCCACGGAACTGATGTTTAACTTATCACATAAATTGTGCAGCAGCATTAGACGTTGGAAGCCTCGTTTTGAACTGAGTGGGTGGTACCGGGGAGTAGATTCTGCTTTGATGCACTAATTATGTCCCATCCATTCTCCCCCCTCATACTCTACTCTGTGGTGAGGAATAAAACATTTTTTGTCTTGATTAGTGCGCTTGCTGAAGGCATGAACACTCTAGATCTCTTCTTTTTCTGCTCGCTCTAGCACTTCAATCCCCTCAAACTATCAACACAAAACCAACTTTAAAACGTGCCGAATGACCATCAGCAGGTTGCTTGAGAAAATATTTTTGATACGATTTAGACTTTTTTGTACTATTCCCACATTTGCATGAAACTCAATGCTTTTCGATGTTTATATGGGCTTGAAATCTAAACTTGTAAACGCATCTCCTCTCATCGTTTAAGCTCTCAAAACAAAACCAATGTTGAGATGTTCAGACCTCATCATACTTAGATTGCTTATCAAAGGATTTTTTATTCTATGTATACTTTTTTTAAATTTGCTTAAATTAAGAATAAGAATTTGTTCTTAACTGACTTGCGTAGTTAAATAAAGGTTAAATATATATATATTTTTTAAATAATACATTAACATGGGTTTAAATGAGAACCATAGGAATACAGTGATCGCTTTTCAAAATGGCCAATTAAGCTATACAAAAACGACTTTCAAATGTTCAGGCTATGATAACTTCACATTTTTTTAAATTATACACATTTGCATGAAATATACCCACAACGGTAACTCTTGAACTGTTCAAACTAGAGACACCAAACCAACTTACACATGTTCAGGCTATCCTATCAATCATACAATAAATAAACGTTCAACTTTAAAACATGCAGACTGGCACTGGTAGTGTTGCTCGAAAATACTATGCATACTTTTCATACTAAACTCAGCAAAAAAAGAAAGGTCTCTTACTGACCACGCCAATACTGACTACAACCACACAAATATTGACCACAACTACAACTACAGACCAAACAACTTCTGACCACAACTACTGACCACAACCACACAACTACTGACCATACAACTACTGACCACAACCACCCAACTACTGACCACAACTACTGACCACTACCACACAACTGCTGACCACACAACTACTGACCACAATAAAACAATTACTGACTATAACTACTGACCACATCTAAAGACCACAACCACACAACTACTGACCACACAACTACTGACCGCAACCACACAACTACTGACCACAGCTACTGACCACACAACTACCGACCACAACTACTGACCACACAACTACTGACCACAACCACACAACTACTGACCACAACCACTTAACTACTGAACAACACAACTACTGACCACAACCACACAACTACTGACCACAACCACTTAACTACTGAACAACACAACTACTGACCACACAACTACTGACTACAACCACACACATATTGACCACAACTACAACTACAGACCAAACAACTTCTGACCACAACCACACAACTACTGACCATACAACTACTGACCACAACCACCCAACTACTGACCACAACTACTGACCACTACCACACAACTGCTGACCACACAACTACTAACCACAATAAAACAATTACTGACTATAACTACTGACCACATCTAAAGACCACAACCACACAACTACTGACCACAACTACTGACCACACAACTACTGACCACAACCACACAACTACTGACCACACAACTACTGACCACAACCACACAACAACTGACCACAACTACTGACCATACAACTACTGACCACAACCACACAACTACTGACCACAACCACTTAACTACTGAACAACACAACTACTGACCACACAACTACTGACCACAACTGCACAACTACTGACCACAACCACACAACTACTGACCACACAACTACTGACCACAACCACACAACTACTGACCACAACCACGTAACTACTGAACAACACAACTACTGACCACAACCACACAAGTACTGACCACAACTACTGACCACATAACCACTGAACCACACAATTACTGACCACAACCACACAACTACTGACCATAACTACACAACTACTGACCACACAACTACTGACCACAATAAAACAATTACTGACCATAACTACTGACCACATCTAAAGACCACAACCACACATCTGCTGACCACAACTACTGACCACAACCACATAACTACTGAACAACACAACTACTGACCACAACCACACAAGTACTGACTACAACTACTGGCCACAACTACTGACCACACAACTACTAACCACAACTATTGACCACAACTGCTAACCACAACTAATGCTCTGGTCTGCACTAGCTCTTGTCCTGGGCATAGCTAGTAGCTAGCTAGTTCTGGTTCAAACTAGCTCTGGTCTAGCTCTCGTCTGTACTAACTAGCTGGTCCAAGGTGTAGAGAGTAGCTAGCTAGCTTTGTTCTGCAAAAGCTGTGGTCTAGCTCTGGTCCGCACTAACTAGCTCTGGTCCAGGGTGTAGCTAGTAGCTAGATAGCTAGCTCTGGTCTGCTCTAGCTTTGGTCCGCTCTAGCTCTGGTCCAGTTCTGGTCCAAGGTGTAGCTAGCATTGGTCTAGTTTTGGTACGTATTAACGAGCTCTGGTCCAGGGAGTACAGAGTTATTTTTGTTGTTGTTGTTGATTGTTTCAATAAAGCTTCTTGCTAGAATTTACCACAGTCACTACTAATACCACTACTATTGCAGTAACTACCACTACTACTACTACTACTACTACTACTACTACCGCCACCACCACTACTGCCACAGTCCCCACTACTACCACTACCATTACTACAAGCTATAACCCACTATAATAACTCTACACCTACAAACCACCCCCAAGTAGGTTACTATAACTGTAGACCATAAAAACCATATAACTACCATTACTACTTATACTATTTCTTTCACTGCCACTACCTCTACCACTTATCTCTACCACTTATCCACATGAATACACTTAAAAAGGAACGAGCACACCACATTTTCTTCAGGAAATTTCCTTTTCTAGTGTATTCATTGGAACGTAGTGGTGTAATGTGTTAGTCACCCTCCTGCTGATTTGAAGCTCGGAGCGATTGAAGCTGAGAGCCCATCGTTTGCAGAACACACCACAATCCAGTCCAGTAGGGCTTGCAGGTTTTATTAAATCAACTACCAGGTTGGCCTTACCCAAACAAAGTCTGTGTCATCGAATGGAAGAGACAGGGAAATGAAAAATGGAAAGCCTACATGCCTGATGTGAAGTAAGCCCTCTCTCTTAGCTGTTATAAAGGGTCAAATTAACAGGCACATTGGAGGTATTTTGACTGTCGCCTTCTCTATGCTCATATTCCTACCAACCCTAACCCTAACCCTAGCCTCATGTCCACATCCCGGTTCAACCCTAACCCTCAACCACAACCCTAACCCTAGCCTCATGTCCACATCCCGGTGCAACCCTAACCCTAACCCTAGCCTCATGTCCACATCCCGGTGCAACCCTAACCCTCAACCACAACCCCAACCCTAACCCTAGCCTCATGTCCACATCCCGGTGCAACCCTAACCCTCAACCACAGCCCTAGCTTCATGTCCACATCCCGGTGCAACCCTCAACCACAACCCCAACCCAAACCCTAACTTCATGTCCACATCCCGGTGCAACCACAACCCTAACCGTAGCTTCATGTCCACATCCCGGTGCAACCCTAACCCTCAACCCCAACCCTAACCCTAGCTTCATGTCCACATCCCGGTGCAACCCTAACCCTCAACCACAACCCTAACCGTAGCTTCATGTCTACATCCCGGTGCAACCCTAACCCTCAACCACAACCCCAACCCAAACCCTAACTTCATGTCCACATCCCGGTGCAACCACAACCCTAACCGTAGCTTCATGTCCACATCCCGGTGCAACCCTAACCCTCAACCCCAACCCTAACCCTAGCTTCATGTCCACATCCCGGTGCAACCCTAACCCTCAACCACAACCCTAACCGTAGCTTCATGTCTACATCCCGGTGCAACCCTAACCCTCAACCACAACCCCAACCCTAACCCTAACTTCATGTCCACATCCCGGTGCAACCACAACCCTAACCCTAGCCTCATGTCCACATCTCGGTGCAACCCTAACCCTCAACCCCAACCCTAACCCTAACTTCATGTCCACATCCCGGTGCAACCACAACCCTAACCGTAGCTTCATGTCCACATCGCAGTTCAACCCTAACCCTCAACCCTAACCCTAGCCTCATGTCCACATCCCGGTGCAACCACAACCCTAACCATAACCCTAGCCTCATGTCCACATCCCGGTGCAAACCTAACCCTCAACCACAACCACAACCATATCCCTAGCTTCATGTCCACATCCCAGTTCAACCCTAACCCTCAACCACAACCCTAACCCTAACCCTAGCCTCATGTCCACATCCTGGTGCAACCCTAACCCTCAACCATAACCCTAACCCTAGCTTCATGTCCACATCCCAGTTCAAGCCTAACCCTCAAACACAACCCTAACCCTAGCCTCATGTCCACATCCCGGTGCAACCCTAACCCTCAACCACAACCACAACCCTAACCCTAACTTCATGTCCACATCCCAGTTCAAGCTTAACCTTATGTAGAGGTCATGGTCACATGATGAGGTAGCCCCGCATGCAAACTTCAAAACCAGTGTCAGCCCTCAGCCCAAGAGGGAATTTTCTATTGGTCTAATGGTCTAAAACATTGGTCGCGCCTGTGAGAAACCTGGGTTCATATCCCGCATGTTACACCTAGTCTCAACCACAATCTTAGCTTCATGTCCACTTCCTGATTCAACTCTAACAATAAACCCTAACCTTAGCTTAATGTCCCCATCCTGGTTCAAGCCTAAACCTAGCCTCAACCACAACCCTAACCCTAGCTTCATGTCCACATCCTGGTTCAAGCTTAACCCTAGCCTCGACCACGACCCTAACCCTGTCTGCAAGGACAACCTTCTCATTGTCCAATGTAAATGAGAGTGAACCAGGAAGCGTTGTGCAACTAGATCCCAGAGGGCCTGTATAGGGCCATCTAGGACCAGCTCTGCTATTGACACAAAGTTGTTATGACACTGTTATGTCATCTTAGTATTTAAAATGCATAATTGTGACAGTGGCCAAAAGCATTTAGTTATTATTACACATTATGTCATAACATAAACAGAGCAGTCCTAGCTGTCACTACGGTGGTAATGAGTTCATTAGAAGAAGCATTATATATAATTGGAGTCACAACAGTCACTGGTCCAGATCCCAATCTGTGTTCCCACTGTGTTCCCAGTTTAAGGGCAATTTGGATTCCCGAAGTATGTCTGCTTTATTGTCATTTTTGTTTCTCTGGTCCACCAACATCTCTACACTTGCGGGCAAGCAGATGGTAAATTGGGCCATGTTCACTCACAGTGCCTAATCTATTTTGGCAAGATTAGTTTCACTTGCACGCTATTTGCAAAAGTACGTCTGACAGCGCTTCACCTTCACACCCGCTTTAAGAATTGAAATATGCAATAGGCTTTGCTGACGTAGCCCTGCAACCTAATTTCAACCACGTGTGGATTAGTAACACTCCCAAACGCTGTCTCATCAGAAGAGTATTTTATGCTCAGCCGTACCTGAGAAGTATTGGCTGCGGCTATTAAAAGGGTTAAATAGGCCACATGGATAGTGTCTGTTCTTACTGAGTTTGACCCAAATTAAACATTTAGTGGTATACTCTCCTTAAAAACTTTGGTTCCTAACCTTTCTCCCTGAGCTTACATTATAAAGCAGCTATGGTATGCAGAGGTAAAAGTACCTGTTTTTTTTATGCTATTATATGTTGTTGTTGTCCTTGTTGCTGTTGTTTGTTGATGTTTTTCATTGTTGTATCTCCCCGGTTCTTCTCTTCTACAGTACACTGCATATTTAAAGGTCTTTAGAGCAGTGGCTGTTGGATCTAATTTCTGTGCTGGTGATTAAATGGACAGTCATGGCTAGCTGGGCTGTGGTGAGGGGAAGGCCCATGGTTCACCTGGGCTGGATTAAGAGCTGCTGAGCACAGCAAATATTGGAAAAGTCAATCCATCACTAGGCCTCTGCACAAAAGGGAACACCCCCCCCCCCTCTCTCTTTCTATCCTCTCAGTCTACTATCGGAGAACAGGGTCTGAACATGCCTTTCTTGAGTGCCCTTCCACCCTTCATCCCCCCCCCCCCAGAGGCGATGGGTTTAATCCAGGGTCGATGGGTTTAATCACCCAAAGAGGGACACGTTCTGCAAATTACAGCAGTAGTATGTTAACAGATGAGGAAAGGAGGCCTTCCGGAGAAACCATACTCTCCGTTTACAGGAATGCCATGTATATCCTCACGAGCGTGTGACTCCTTCCTCATCAAAACCCACTTGCTAAAGTCAGCTTGTCCCCCTGGAGTTCACCACAGGAGTGCGTGTAGCAATACGATGCACAATGAACCATTTTTTGTTGCTTTTGGAAATGATTTACATATGCTGTAAGTGTATGTTTGCCACATCAGCCCATACAGTTAACAATAACCTGAAGAACCATGGGAGCATTCTTAGAACAGTGTGCTTGAGGTGTGAATGACATATTTCTCCCCAGCGGTAAAACATTGACACATCCCTGCTCATACTTTCACTCATATTTCTCGCCAGATGGCGAGACAACAGACAAACATGACGGCAGTTTGTAAAAGAGATTCTCCATTAAGGTCGGCACTGAAAACCTGCCCGATGGGACACTTACAGAAAAGAGTCTAGTCAAAGGGGCGGGAAATAGACACACAGAGATGCTGACTGTAGCAACCTGGTGAACAAGCCGTTCCATGGTTCCTGGTATGATTACATTTATGGAGATAACGATACATGTTTTTAAAGACAGCACAAATGTTAATCTATGCCACCTCGTATTGAAATCAGGGGCAATCCATCATTTAGTACGTAGGCTCGTAGAGCAGAGCAGGAATGTGAGCACAGGTCTTTTTTCCCTCATGATCCAATATTAATTCCAGAGGTCGTGTCCCAAATGTTACCCTATTCTCTATGTACTGCACTAGTTTTGCCCAAGGCCCATATGGCTGTGGTCGAAAGTAGTGCACTATATAGGGAATAGGGTAACATTTGGGACACTGTCAGAAAAGGAAGCCCAGCCGTGGATAAATCACCTGCAGCCGCTTTCATTTGTTCTGTGCAATGGGACATGGATGCTGTAATAAACAATTGATCAGGTTTTCTTCTCCATTTTATCAGCATATAATAAATCTACATGACGTTTTGGGGAAGAAATGTGCTTGTGAAGGGATGTGTTTATTATCCCGGAGTAAAGTGGGAGTAGATTTTAGGATGCGCAACGTCGCCTCCCGGTTCAACTTCATTTTTTACTCAGTGCTGCAGAGGAATTTATTTGATTTGATTGCCATCTTTACAAAGTCCACCGTTATTGTATGATATTGCGTTGGTGTTCACAGTGTAGGGGGGCTGACTACCTCCTGGGGGATTTGTTTCACTGTCATCATGAAAATTAATTCATACATAACATGCAGAAATTAAATTGGTCTATAATGTGCCTTATCAATTTCTGTAGCACAATGAATAATGATGATAATAAACATATTCATCTCTCAAACGATTGCACACAATGAATGGACCAAAAGCATTCACAGCACACAGACAAATATTGGAATGATTTTTCATTTGATGCTGCTCATCTGCTCTCCTACAGAGAAACCCAGATAGAGGGAGCATGACTTTCCCTCAAGCTGATGTCCCGGTTTCATTCATCACTTTATTACAGGCAATAACAGCACGACCAGATTGATGAAACAGAAGATAGTATCTTAATTGATAATTCAGATGCATTGCCAACTGTCCAGAATAAAATGAACTATCATTCATATATGTAGACATGTAGTAATTTCACAATGGAATCAAGACTCCTTGGCCTCACAATATGAGACAAGACCTCAGTACCTACAGTGCCTAGTGAAATTCTACACACCCCTTGCACAGTGTTCACATTTTGCTGCCTTAAAATGTTATCTAAATAGGGATTCAATTATGTTTTTCATAGCGATCTACACAACCTACTTCACTATCTAGCTAGCTAAACAATGAACCATAATCCCAACTCATAACGTTATTACCCTGCTTGAATCTGCAGGTAGCTAACCAGCCAGGTTCAACATTAGCTAGCTAGCTAACAGTACACTTTAACTTGCAATGAAAACGACTTTTGGACAAAATTAGAAACGCATAATAACTGAAAATGTAGCTAGCTAGACTCTCTTACCCGTATACATGGATGAACGCTTCTCCCTCTCTGTCACGGATGCCATCCTTGCCCTTAGTTTGAAGATGTAATCCGGAGACAGGTGTTTTATACAATAGCATTCTGAATCTTTTTGACTCCCTCTGCATATTTGCAATTAAACGCCAGAATACTCTCCATCTCCTTAGCGAATATATTTTTGCTTCAACCGGGCATTCCACTGATTTCAAAACTCGGTCCTTCAGAAAGTGGAGAGCAACACTTTTGCAGTTCTACTATGTGATATATATATATTTTTTAAAAGCTGCATTAGAAAGGATTACCTACACACTGACCAGCTCATGTTAAAGACAGAAGCGTGCTACATGGCAGACCAATCCGAACTCATCTCTTGGCATGTCCAGCCCATACATTATCTCAGCCAATCATGACTAGCAGGATGGTTCCTGTCTTTTTCCATAGCTAAACCAACTAGGCTCGTAATTTAACAATTTTATTCGTATTTACAGATGGCATACAAGTTTGTTATTAAGGCACATAAAAGTTCACATTTTCCAGAAGGCATTTATGCCAAAAAACGCATTTTGATATGTTCAAATGCCTCTCCTGTGAAGTAGTGATGTGCCTAGTTTCCTGAAACGAGTCGCAAATGTGGTTGGGAAACATTGATGAAAAGCAATATTCAAACCTTGTCTCTGATTTGAATTTAAGTCAGGACTGACACTGGACCATTCAGGAACACTCAACACCAATTGGAAAGCAATTCTGGTGTGTCTTTGGCATTAACGTTTTCAAATTGTCCTGCTGAAAAATACAACTCTATCCCAGGGTTAGGTTTTCATAAGACTGATGAGGGTTTTCCTCTTACTTTTTATCTGTGCTTTGCTCCTTTCATATTTATTTTGATCTTGACAAACTCCCCAGTCCCTGCCGGTGACAAGCAAACCCATAACATGATTCTGCCACCACAACACTTGAAAATAAAGAGGATTTCTTTGCCATATTGTCTTGCAATATTACTTAATGGCATTGTTGTGAACAGAATGGATGATATGGAGTGGATTTTTTTGTTACACCAGCTTCCTTATTTTCCCTTTGTCATACAGGCCAGTAATGTGGAGTGAATTCAATGTTGTTATCCGCTTTATTTTAAAGTATTGTGGTGGCAGCCTCATGTTATGGGTAGGCCTGTCACTGGCAGGAACTGTGGAGTTTTTCAGGATCAAAATAAATCTGAAAGGAACAAAGCCCATGTAAAAAGTTAGAGGAAAACCCTACTTAGTCTTCTGAAAACCTTACCCTGGGATACATTGGCATCTTTCAGCAGCACCATTACACACATTTTGATGCCAAAGACATACCAGAATTGCTTTCTAATAGGTTTTGATAGTTCCTGAATGGTCCAGTCTCAGTCCTAACTTAAATCTGCTTGAACATCAGAGACAAGGTTTGAATATTGCTGTTCATCAATGATTCCCAACCAAATTTACTGAGTTTGAGCAATTTTGACAAAAACAATGGATATATGTTCTATATGTCCTAAGATTTGTGCAAAGTTAATAGAATCCTATTCAAAATGATTCACAGCTGTAATGGCTGCCACAGTTGCATCCACCAAGTATTAACTCTGGGGTGAAGACATACGCAATAAAGATATCTTCGTTTATAATAATAATAATAATTTGGAAAATTGTCTATACATTTCTTTCACTTTGAAAATGTGGAGTAGGTGTATAGTTCGCTATGAAAAAAATAGATCGCAATCCTTTCTTAGATTACATTTTAAGGCAGTAAAATGTGTGGCGTGTGTAGACTTTCACTAGCGACTGTATTCTACCCCTTGGCCTGCCAATCACTGAGAACAAGCAGATCACATCCTTTATAAAAAAGCAGTGCCCACACAGCTAACTCAGCATTTCTTACAATCAGCCCAGGTCTGAGGACGTAATATACAGTAATTCCAATCAGTCCCCTGGACTATAAAAGTTCAACCAGAAATCCAGTCTTCTCAACACACAGAGGAATTTAAACCATTTATAGCATAGGACCTGTATAAAAATGGTAATGACCATGATTTTAAAATGCCACTCTGTCAATCGTTCTCTTCTCTCTGTGGGAGAGCAGGGCACATTGGAGAATTGAGACCAGGGGGCTTTTTCACTACGCACCATCAAGAATCTGGATGGTGCATAGTGGTTCTGCACTAGAGATGCATGTGGACAGAGAGAGCTGTCCCCTGGGCGGGCGGTTAGCTTTCATTAGCGGAGAGCACACACAGACTGTTGGCGTGATTGGATTCAGATCAGATGTCTGAGAGAGTTCGGGCTCCACCGATGGTAGGCAACTTCCTCAGAGACTGTAACTGGGCGCCTCCATCTCTCCCGGCAACCATCTGTGTGTATATAGACACACCCAGAGCAGAACAGACAGAAGAGACAGAGGTCTCGGAGTTGAGACTCTGACCCTCAGGCTTTCTCGGGTCATTAGATTCACCTCTCTGGTCAACTCAGGCTCCCTGAGGAGATGTCGGGGCCACAGAGTCATGCTGTTCTTAACCATGTAATAGGTATGAATCAAAATATGGGAAATACATCGGGAAAATATACCAAATCAACAGGGCAGGAAATGTAGGAGATATGTCATTTTCCTGCTCGGCAGAAATAATTTCATACATACATTCATAGATTTCAGTCCACGTATAAACATATTGCAATGGACATGAAGTATTACACTTTGTGTTCATTGATATTCTCTTTATTCATAGGCTTCAATTAATGTTTCCAAGTAGTTTATTTTCCTGAAACTTTTCAGCTTTGCCAATGCTGTGTATCTGTCCATAAAACCACACAGGAATATCAACAGTCCAGAGAATCCTAATCCTACAGCAGTCCAATTAGAAAGCTACTTTTCTTCCCTCTAATTAATCCAACTTCCTGTAGATTGAACTCAATTAGCCTTTCCTGTTTTATTGTTATCATTGATTCTCAATTTGAGACGATCCAGTCATTGTCTTCCTGATGAGAATAGTACAACATTGCAGTTTCACACCACCATAAAGGATTCAACACAAATACCTCCAAGACATCTTCATATGTAGCTATCGCATCACATAAAAACAGAAAATTCTTTCTATTTTTGGAAAGTGCTTGTGTTTGCTTTTCCAGATAGGATCAGTATTCCTTCACAGTGTGACAGTTACGGTTCAGATAGCTTTCTCTCCTTCCCTCTGTAAACCCTGTCATGCCAGTGTCACGTAGGAGGTCAAATTAAATGACACGTGGGTCACTGTGGTGTTTTTAGGAGGGATACACCGTGCCCACACATAGTGACAATGCCATTAACCCCCCTAAGAACGCTCACATCACTGTCAAAGCTGTCACAGTGGATTCACATAATTTCTGAATCCACACGGCCATCATTCCTTACTTTATAGAAGGAGAATGCTAGATGTACAGTCAGATCCAAAATTATTGGCAACCTTGATAAAGATGAGTCAAAAAGACGGTACAAAATAAATAATACAACTACTGAGCTATATTGTATGCTACATTTTATTTATACTCATAAAATTGCTGAGACAAATATTTGGTTTAACAAGTAACACATTTTGCTCAAAAAGATAGGGGTCAAAATGATTGGCACCCCTGTTTTCAATACCTTTCAATACCTCACCTTGTGAGGATAATGACATTGAGCCTTTTTCTAACATGTTTTATGAGATTTGAGATCTCAGACCATTCCTCCATACAGAATCTTTCCAGATCCTTGACATCCTTCGTCTGCGCTTATAGACTGGCCACCTCAATTCAAACTGCAGGTTTTCAGTGGGGTTCAAGTCCCGGAGACTGAGATGGCCATTACAAGATGCTGATTGTGTGGTCAATTAACCATTTCTTTGTGGATTTTGAAGTGTTATTGTCTTGCTGTAAGATCCACATTCAGATTCAGCCTCCTGGAAGAGGCAACCAGCTTTTTGGCTAAAATGTCCTGGTACTGGGTAAAGTTAATGAAGCCATTGACCTTAACAAGGGCCCCAGGACCAGTGGAAGCAAAATAGCCCCATGACATCAAAGATCCTCCACCATATGTTACAGTAGGTATGGGGTTCTTATGCATCCTTATTTCGATGCCAAACCCACCACTGGTGTGACTGGCAAGGCGGCTGAAACCACAAGCACACATGAAAATGGCCATCTCAGTCTCCGGACTTGAACCCCATTAAAAACCTTAGTTTTGAAATGAAGAGGGCAGTCCATAAGCACAAACGAAGGATATCAAGGATCTGGAAAGATTTAGTATGGAGGAATAATCTAAAATCCCAAAATGTGTTCTCCAAACTTATAAAATATTTTACAAAAAGGCTTAGTGCTGTTATCCTCCATACAGGTGACGTATTGAAAGGTATTGAAAATAGGGGTGGCAATCATTTTTACCCTTATCTTTTTGAGAGAAAAAAGTATTACTTGATAAACAAATATCTATTTTTCTGAGCAATTGTATTAGTATAACATAATATAATTTCCCATTTTTTTTAAGCATACAATATGCTCATCTTTTTTCAAGGGTGCCAATAATTTTGGACCTGACTGTACATGGCTGTTTGAATGGAAGTGGTAGAAATAAAATGCAACCGTTCAATGACATTCAGTTACGACAATATCAATATACATATTGTTAGAGTGCTGCATTTTATATTTAGAGGAAGAGCAAAGTGAACCTTTACAAAGTTCCCGTTGAGGATAATGAAAGTGACTGAGATGTCAGAGTTGGTGTCACGTCCTGACCCTTGTAAGAGGTCATTTTCCATAGTAGAGTGGTCAGGGCGTGACAGGTGGGTGTTTTGGGTGGTTTTGGTTTTCTGTTTCAATGTGGGGTTTTCTAGATTTCTATTTCTATGTTTTTGTTTTCTATGTTTTAGCCAGGTATGGTTTCCAATCAGAGGCAGCTGTCTATCGTTGTCTCTGATTGGAAGCCATACTTAGGCAGCCTGTTTTTCAGGTGTGGGGGTGGGTAGTTGTTTTCCGTTTTGTCAAGTGTACCTTACGGAACTGTTGTCGGTCGTTTGTTGTTTTGTTGAAGTGTTTTTTTTCATTAAAGAAAAGAATGAGCACTATACACGCTGCGCCTTGGTCTCCTTTAGACGACCCTCATTACAGTTGGGGAGAGAAGAGCGTAGATGTGACAGCCAGGTACAACGGAGTACCCTTTCAACAAACAGAGAACATTTCTTGAAAATGTATACTTTTACATACTGTACCATCTTTTGTTTTTGGAATATAATTTCTCTATATTCAGGTAGTTGTTTTTGATAGCATGGCATCATAGTTATTGGCATATTACAATAAAAAGTTAGATCCACTTTATATAACAAAAAGTGCCTTGGCATTCAGAAACCCAATGGTCCACTCTGACTGCCAATAAAATCTCACGTTATCATTTCAGGGGGATTTCTTAGCCAATCAGCATAAAGAACTGATTTCCGATCATTATATCTGTTTTGGATAATGGTTTATAATATCTTCTATCTGCGTTTATTAGCACTTTGGTTGATTGCCACATACAGTAGTTCCTCTTAATGAGTCATAATAATATTTAGTCCCAAGTTTAAGATTCCTCAGCATGTTTCCTGTGAGAGGGTGCTTGTTAAGATTTACAGGCCATTTCCTGGTCCCATTTCCTTTAGTAGGTAATATGTGTCACTTTTTATAACATTGAGGAGTTGAAGTGTCGAGGTGAAATGTTAAGTGATGTTTCGGTGAAATGCAAAGGGAGGGAAGAGATTGGCTTAGACTTAAGTGGATATTCCAACCCTCACAGTCGTAGTCCTCGGATGGTCAGGATCACAGCCCCTGGTCTAACTAGGACTAAACATGAGCATCATCTTTGTCCTTGAGGGATCTGGATGATGTACACATAGAATTACAAATATAATCCCTATAGAGACGTCTAGGACCTCTATGGATATACTGTACAGTTTAGAAAAGGCATGTACCGGTAACTGCAATACCATGTTCTCTTGCTGGTTTACCTTTTAAAATGGTCATCGGTTTACCATTTGTGCTGTGTTGGTTTATAACCTTGATTAGTTGATAATTTTGGGAATTTTCTTTGTATTGATTGGGATCCACCTGTGTGAAATCTTAAAATCATAGTAGCTTATCAGTATCCTTTTTATTGTTGCTACAACAATAGGAAGTATATTAGAGCCTGTTCATGTTAGCATCAACAACATTACATCCTACATTATAAATGGCCATAAAACACATCCACTTCTCATGGTGCCAGTTGGATGTTAATTATTTTTGATTGAACTAGATAGCCTGTGATGTTTTGATGAATGCACAATGGGGAACACTCTCAGAATTTTATTCTGCTAATGATGCATTTTGACAATACTTAATGAGCATGGAGTTATAAGATTCACTTGCCATTTTCTACCTTTAATAAAGAATTACCATTTGGAAATTCATCGTGCTACTTCCACTTCCACTGAGTGACAAAACAAAATCCATTAGTCTATTGTGCCTCGCCTTGTGAATGCGAATACTAATGTCTCATCTTCAGCACGCTTCATTCATTTATATTTCAGTGTGCTGGTTGCCTTCTCCTGCATTACTATACAATAAATCCAATGGTATATATTTTTTCAATTACATCATATACTTCACTTCAAATATACACGTCATACTTGTCGTGACTTGACTTTAACATTAATCTGAAGACTGTAATTTATCTAATGACCTAAAAAAAAAATGGTTCCCCAATTCAATTAATCATGTAACAATTAACTCATTAGGATCTTAGGCACCACGAGAGCGGTTCTTTAAAGAGTTACCATCTCCCGATATGAAACTCTACAAGGTATTTACCTATCACATCTATAAACAGTCAACTTATTAATAATAACCTCGTATCATATCATCATTAATTCGTAACTTCCTTGCATCTGCAAAAACCCGAGCCTTACTTACATTTAAACTCAGTTTTTCACAATTCCTGACATTTAATCCTAGTACAAATTCCCTGTCTTAGGTCAGTTAGGATCACCACTTTATTTTAAGAATGTGAAATGTCAGAATAATAGTAGAGAGAATGATTTCATTTCAGCTTTTATTTCTTTCATCACATTCCCAGTGGGTCAGAAATTTACATACACTCAATTAATATTTGGTAGCATTGCCTTTAAATTGTTTAACTTGGGTCAAACGTTTCAGGTAGCCTTCTACAAGCTTCCCACAAGAAGTTCGGTGAATTTTGGCCCATTCCTCCTGACAGAGCTGGTGTAACTGAGTAAGGCTTGTAAGCCTCCTTACTCGCACACACTTTTTCAGTAAAGGCCAAAAATCTTCTATAGGATTGAGGTCAGGTCTTTGTGATGGCCTCTCCAATACCTTGACTTTGTTGTCCTTAGGCCATTTTGCCACAACTTAGGAAGTATGCTTGGGGTCATTGTCCATTTGGAAGACCCATTTGCGACCAAGCTTTAACGTTCTGACTGATGTCTTGAGATGTTGCTTCAATATAGCCACATAATTTCCCCCCCTCATGATGCCATCTATTTTGTGAAGTGCACCAGTCCCTCCTGCAGCAAAGCACCCCCACAACATGATGCTGCCACCCCCGTGCTTCACAGTTGGGATGGTGCTCTTCGGCTTGCAAGCCTCCCCCTTTTTCCTCCAAACATAACAGTCATTTTGGCCAAACAGTTCTATTTTTGTTTCATCAGACCAGAGGACATTTCTCCAAAAAGTACGATCTTTGTCCCGATGTGCAGTTGCAAACTGTAGTCTGGCTTTTTTATGGCGGTTTTGGAGCATTGGCTTCTTCCTTGCTGAGCAGCCTTTCAGGTTATGTCAATATAGGGCTCGTTTTACTGTGGATATTGATACTTTTGGACCTGTTTCCTCCAGCATCTTCACCAGGTCCTTTGCTGTTGTTCTGGGATTGATTTGCACTTTTTGCACCAAAGTATGTTCATCTCTAGGAGACAGAACGCGTCTCCTTCCTGAGCGGTATAACGGCTGCGTGGTCCCATGGTGTTTATACTTGCGTACTATTGTTTGTACAGATGAACGTGGTACCTTCATGTGTTTGGAAATTGCCCCCAAGGATGAACTAGACTTGTGGAGGTCTACAAATTGTTTTCTGAGGTCTTTTTGATTTTCCCATGATATCAAGCAAAGAGGCACTGAGTTTGAAGGTAGGCCTTGAAATACATCCACAGGTACACCTCCAATTGACTCAAATGATGTCAATTAGCCTGTTAGAAGGTTCTAAAGCCATGACATCATTTTCTGGAATTTTCCAAGCTGTTTAAAGGCACAGTCAACTTAGTGTATGTAAACTTCTGACCCACTGGAATTGTGATACAGTGAATTATAAGTGAAATAATCTGTCTGTAAACAATTGTTGGAAAAATTACTTGTGTCATGCACGAAGTAGATGTCCTAACCGACTTGCCAAAAGTATAGTTTGTTAACAGAAATGTGTGGAGTTGTTGAATACGAGTTTTAATGATTCCAACCTAAGTGTATGTAAACTTCCGACTTCAACTGTATGATTCAGCACTACAGAAATTGGTTTAATCATTTATTTACTAGCTAATTAAATGGTAACACAGGATAAACATACACACTTAATATGTTAAAAACATGGCTGATTGTTACCAAAGAGATGGAGAGGGAGGGAGAGAGGGGGACAGAGACACTTAATATTGGTACTTTCAGAAACTACTCTCACTTACAGTAAACATATACTTTGCACACGAACCGCCACACGCTTTGAGTAAGAAATCATGAATGTATTTACGTGAAATGCCTTGGTTCACCGGATCTCTCTCGGTGGACAGAGCTGCCTTGGAAAGGGTGTTGAGCCTTTTCGCGGCATGCTTGTAAGACTCTGATAATTTGTAATATTACACGCACAACGCATAGTATGGAACCTTTGTACATGTAGTGGGTATACTTCCAAGTTACAATATTTCCTTCATAACATTTTTAATGACATCACAAAATAAAAAACAAAATTACATTAGTGTTCTATAGATTGCCCCTGACCATTCCCCAAGTTCTATGTTAGAAATATTGTTCCAGAAGTTGCTTTTGAACATATTAGAGTTTCAGCGGGAAAAACTATCTTGAAACAAAGTACATTTCTTTGGTGAATATTGGAGAGGGAGACCTGAATCTTGCCCCCTTTATTTATGACAGGATATGAGTTGTTAATCCCGTCTAGCTCTTTGTCTGAGGTCTGAGTGAACTTATTCATTGCAAACCTGATCTGACCTATTTAGATTCTCGTGGACAGTCATGACATGTTGGTTACCGGTGTATGGATGACCCAACACAGTTGTAACCTTAAACATTTTAAACAAATGAACGCAGTTACACTATCTTGCGATCTATATATCTTCAACATTTCAACATAACTAGCTAGTTTTAGTGTTAAATTACATTGTGTATGGAACAAGTTGAATGGAGTCATTATAATGGTTCTATGACAACACTCTAAGGTTTAGTTACTATTTCTAGAAGTTTTACAATACGACGAAACGTCTAGAAACTTGGCGGCATTTCAGCCATATGCCAGTCTCAATGGGAGTCAGCATTTGCAGGCTCTTCCCTGAACTAACCTTTCCTTCTCTTAGCCAATTAAAAGCTGAGCCGAGTTTCTCCACCCCTTTGCTAATGAAAATGCAAATATACTCATGAATTATGGAGATGGTTGATGACACAGGTTAATTGGCTTAAAATTCGAGGAAATTCCTCTTTAAGGAATACCTGGGATAGGATAAAGTAATCCTTCTAACCCCCCCCCCCCCAAAAGATTTAGATGCACTATTGTAAAGTGGTTGTTCCACTGGATATCATAAGGTGAATGCACCAATTTGTAAGTCGCTCTGGATAAGAGCGTCTGCTAAATGACTTAAATGTAAATGTAAATGAAATGTAACAGATGCAACACTCTCAGGAATATGAATGTTACATTAATGTGTTAGTGAGTGTGTCGATGTGTACAAAATTGGGCAAGCAACAACAATAGGTGGCTCTACACATTACATTTTTCAACATGTGTGTGCATTTGTGCATGTGTCACGTCTGTCCGTCATCACTGGCACTTAACTAATTTTGGTGGGGACTTTTCTAAGATGTGTGGAGTCATCAGATTAATTTACAGCCACTAATCAAGGGCATCGTTCACAGGCTAATTGAACATCAAGTCAGACATCCCACTCATTTGATTTATGGGGATGGCCAGTGCTATCTCTGTCTTTCATCTCATTTAGATCCTAAGAGGAACCACGAACAAGGACTCTATGAACCTCAATGACTTACTGTACCTCTCCATCCTTTATTTTACAACTTTTACAGATTCCTTGTTAAAATATATGTATTGATGGTGATCAGTCTCACACCCACTTAGACACAACAATCCCTATTTTTGTTTTAAGCTTGTTGATTGCTGTGGATTTTGCTTTTGCAAAATAAATCCAAGAAGCCGGAGTGTAGGCAGAAATTTGTTGGGTTGCTGAGGAGTATTTTTATAATAATAATGTATTCTTTTTTTGTTTTTGCTCAATCTGATTGGGTACATGCCAAGAAGTGCAGCCTGAAAACAGAATTTAAAAAAAATACATTTAATCGTGACATATCAGTTTGAGGCTGTTATCATTACAATGGCCTCTAGAATTTGCTTGATAAATGTGCATGAGGTGACCCCTGAACACATTACAGCTCCCTGCTATCAGATTGTCAAATGAGGGCTCCATGAAAGATGGAGTGTGCCTGCTTCTACACACAGAGGCAAAGAGACAGCGAAGGGCTTCATCATTACTACCTGTCACCAGTATTTTTGTCTTGTATATTTCTGTGTATCCGATGCATGTACTACATGTACCTGTACCATTTATCAAGCCTCTGATATTGATTCTGTTCTCAAGAAGGACATTCTACTGTTTCTCTCTCATGTCCCCACAGGGTAAGTATTTCCAGAACATTGGTTATGACTCTTTGCACTCTCCTCCGGCCAATGTTCTGAACATGTATTTATTTGTAGCAAACTACACCACATCACCTCCAGCAACTGAAGTAGTTGGGCAGTACACAACACTAAAGCACTGGTCAAACAAGGAGTGTGAACTCAACCCGGTCCTTAAGGTACAAATGCTTTGGTCTTGACACACTATCAAATCTGATTCACTTTTATGCTCGTTTGAACTGTCCAGCTCAAAATGGAACATTATAAATCAGCCATGTTGGGAGGGGAGAAGAATGGACCACACAAGGCTTCCACTTTTCACAAGGTCGTGACGAGGCCCACCAGGCTACACCAGAGTGGCTACTTGGTATACAAGGCCACAGTAAAAGGAAATGGATCTTGATTGCCACGCTCTGTTGCCCCACTACCAATTTCCTAAGCCGTATTTCTCTTTAATATTGTTAAGAGCCAATAACTCGAGGGACAACTGACAGGGGCCGGCGGAGCAGAACATGATGCACCAAACATGATGGCACACAATACTGAAACAACTCATGCCTGTTATTTATTTCTATCTTTAAATTCGATAATATAATATTCAGATGGATGAGAGTGACAATGCTGAAAAACTGTGCTCATTGTCTCAGTGCTGAAGTTACATAATGATACAACTTAAAGAGACCGTCAAGTACTGAAGGTCACTTCTAGCATACATTAGCGAACATGTTTCTATAAGAATATATAATTATGATGTATTTAGTACATGTTTGGTCATAATCAATGATCCCTCTAAGCTGCGCACAGCTCCACTCGGACTGCCACGCAGAAGAAATATCAGCCCGCCCAGAGAAGCACGAGATTGAACTTCACTCAACTTTCTAGAGTTTTCCCCTTTAGTTAGACTATCAACGTTTCGCTCTACTGTGGGAAATGTTCTCGAATCAACGCAATATTAGCCCCTTTCAATGTAACATACCAAAACAAAACTAACTGTGCAAGAGATTTTCTTGTAGGCAGAGCTAATTGGAGTAGGATTCTATTGCATTGACAGGAATGACTCAGGCCCATGCTCTACACAGACCGGTGCGCCATAACCAATCAGAGCTGCAGTAGGCCTATATGCAAATAACCATTGCCATACATAGCTCTGTGCCATTCACTTTGAACAGGACTGTGTTTATAGCATTAGCGGTCAGTAGATGCACTTGAGAGCTGCATGTAGCCACCTTTACACATTTGTTAATATTCTTTGCTAGTTAGTGAGTTATTAGCCTGGTTATAGCTATACTGAATAAAAATACAAACGCAACATGCAACAATTTCAAAGAGTTGACTAAGTTATAGTTCATATAAGGAAATCAGTCAATTGAAATAAATTTGTTAGGCCCTAATCTATGGATTTCACATGACTGGGAATACAGATATGCTGCTGTGGTCACAGATACCTTAAATAAAAGGTAGGGGCATGGATCAGAAAACCTGTCAGTATCTGGTGTGACCAGCATTTGCCTCATGAAACGCGACACATCTCCTTCGCATAGAGTTGATCAGGCTGTTGATTGTGGCCTGTGGAATGTTGTCCCACCCCTCGTCAATGGCTGTGCGAAGTTGCTGGATATTGGCGGGAACTGGAACATGCTGTTGTGCACGTCAATCCAGAGCATCCCAACCATGGAAGAACTGGGACATTTTCAGCTTCCAGGAATTGTGTACAGATCTTTGCAACATGGGGCCATGCATTATTATGCTGAAACATGAGGTGATGGCTGCAGATGAATGGCATGACAATTGGCCTCAGGATTTCATCATGGTATCTCTGTGCATTGAAATTGCCATTGATAAAATGCAATTGTGTTCATTGTCCATAGCTTATGCCTGCCCATACCATAACCCCACTGCAAGCATGGGGCACTTTGTTCACAACGTTGACATCAGCAAACCGCTCGCCATACATGTGGTCTACGGGTGTTAGGCCGGTTGGACATACTGCCAAATTTTCTGGAGGCGGCTTATGGTAGAGAAATTAACATTACATTCTCTGGCAACAGCTCTGGTGGACATTCCTGCAGTCAGCATGCAAATTGCACACTCCCTAAAAACTGGAGACATCTGTGGCATTGGGTTGTGTGACAAAACTGCACATTTTAGAGTGGCCTCCTTTTGTCCCCAGCACAAGGTGCACCTGTGTAATAATCATGCTGTTTAATCAGCTTCTTGATATGCCACAACTGTCAGGTGGATGGATTATCTTGACAAAAGAGAAATGCTCACTAACAGGGATGTAAACAAATTTGTACATATGTAACATTTCCAGGATATTTTATTTCAGCTCATGAAACATTGGACCAACACTTTACTTGTGTTTATATTTTTGTTCAGTGTAATTTCTAGTCAACAATGGGGGAGTGGTTGCTTCCTACAAGAGCACAAAATGTTTGCATTTCTAGCCATCTTTGAAAAGCAAGTCAAGTAAAGAGCTTTTTTTTATGTCTTAAAGGGGCTGTGTTGTATTTTGAGATGGACTGTTTCTCTCTAATAATGGTATGGAAATAATAATGATTTTTATTCAGTAAAGTGGTTTCTTGCATCAAACAACAACATTTTCGGTCACCTTGTCTAAAGGACAAGTGGATAAACAGGTATTGTCACGTCCTGACCAGTAAAGGGGTTATTTGTTATTGTAGTTTGGTCAGGACGTGTCAGGGGGTGTTTGTTTTAGGTGGTTCGGGGTTTGTTGGGCTATGTACTTAGGTAAGAGGGGTGTTTGTTTTATGTGTTCCGGGGTTTTTTGGTTTATGTTCTTTGTTAGTATATTTCTATGTTCTAGTCTAGTCCTTCTAGTTCTATGTTTTGATTGACCTTCAATTGGAGGCAGCTGTTCCTCGTTGCCTCTGACTGAAGGTCCTATGTATAGGGGTGTTTTTGTATTGGGATTTGTGGGTAGTTGTCTCCTGTTTTGTGTCTGTGCACCTGACAGGACTGTTTAGTGACGGTCGTTGTTTTTTTTTTGTATAAGTGTTTATTTTGTTTTTCCTTCTTTTGATTTAATAAAGAAGATGTGTATACACGTTCCCGCTGCACCTTGGTCCAATCCTTACGACAACCTTGACAGGTATAATGTCAATGTTTTTTTTCAAAAGTCTCATGGAATGTAAGCCTACATTGAACTCCACACATTTGCTGGTACTGATAGAACAGCTATTTCCACATTAAAATGTTATGAGATGCATTTTTCTACATTGTTTTTGATAGTAGGCCACTCTGGTAGGCCTACATTATGATCAAATAGCCACAGCAGCCTATTTGGCCACTGTTAAAACTGTAACTTAAAGTCGGTACAGCCTCAGTGTTCACAGTAAACAGACGCCGGAAGTGGCACAGAATTGTCACAAAGTTGAAGTTTGCGCTCAGCAGACCTGAAATTTGCTCAGTGCCCGAAAATGTTTTGAGGAAACATTGCTCATAATGCTATTGAAATGTATCAACTGCAATCAACAGCCATTTTTCCAGTCTGAGCAGGAGTTACACTAAAGGCGTCCGCATACATCATTTCGGTTTGCTCCTAGCAGAACTCGGTTAGGTGAAGTGAAGGTCTGTACTTGCATAGTCCCTTAATATACCTTCGCTTCAAAAACTGTTCGTCCCTCTTGAGACGCCGTAGCCAGTACACTTCCTCAAAATAGTCAGAATGAATCTAAGGAATCTGTAATTAATTTGGACGTTTTTGCTGAGGTGTTCTTAGTCGCGCAATTTTACATCTAACTAAGATGTTTGGTGCAGCATTTTTCAAGTGAAAAAATGTGCATGAAAACTAGTTGGCTGTCGTTGAATGACAACAAACACTTCATTGAAGAATCCCTACTGCTGACCAATCATAGACGAAGGGGCTTTTATAGGTTTTATAAGGTGTTTTACTTTCAGACATTTACCATGCATAAGCTCCTAAAACCTAGTACTATGTGAACATGCTGGACCAAAGCACTCTGATCCACACAAGCGCGCACTTGTTAACTCAATGGCTTCCTCGACTAGTGAAATCCTCTGAAGGTCCAATCATCTATTAAGCTAATTACCCTCCACCACTCATACACTACTGAAATGAGATCAGATGACATTAAGTCAGCCTACTTGAAAGATGGCTAGATCTTCACATTAACTAGTGCTTGCACACCATTTCTCCCTTTGAACATCAATGTAATGACAACTGAATCCCCATCCATCCAGCCAATGGCCTTCAATAGTATCAATCCATGTTATGACACCTAAATATATAATAATAACAATGTCCAATATGCTATCAAATGAACATGTGACACATACACTACATTTAATGCAATTGATTTACTGAGAACTTCCGAGACATTACGGTGAAATTATGCAAGTCAGCATGTTTAAACGGCCTGCAGATCTGCAAAGGTATACTCTTTTCTCTGTGTGCGTGTCAAGGTTCAAGTCTCTTTTCCAGGGTTAGAAGATCACTATCAACTCTATTGCTCTGCCACTGAAAAAACTGTACATTCGCACTGGCCCATGCCATACTGAGCATATCCTCTCCCTACCAATGGCTCCTACAGTGCCTTCGGGAAGTATTCAGACCCCTTGACTTTTTCCACATTTTGTTAAGCTACAGCCTTATTCTAAAATGGGTTAAATAAAATAATGACAAAGTGAAAACAGGTTTTTAGACATTTTTGCTAATTTATTAAAACTAAAAAACAGAAATACCTTATTTACATAAGTATTCAGACCCATTTTTCTACGAGACTTGAAATTTTGCTCAGATGCATCCTGCTTCCATTGATCATCCTTGAGATGTTTCTAAAACTTGATTGGAGTCCACCTGTGGTAAATTAAATTGATTGGACATGATTTGGAAAGGCACACACCTGTCTATATAAGGTCCCACAGTTGACAGTGCATGTCAGAGCAAAAACCAAGCCACGAGGTCGAAGGAATTGTCCATAGAGCTCCAAGACAGGATTGTGTCGAGACACAGATCTGTGAAAGAGTACTGTACCAAAAAACGTCTGCAGCATTGAAGGTCCCCAAGAACACAGCGGCCTCCATCATTCTTAAATTGAAGAAGTTTGGAACCACCAAGACTCTTCCTAGAGCTGGCAGCCCGGCCAAACTGAGCAATCAGGGGAGAAGGGCCTTGGTCAAGGAGGTGACCAAGAACCTGATGGTCACTCTGACAGAGCTCTAGAGTTCCTCTGTGGAGATGGGAGAACCTACCAGAAGGACAACCATCTCTGCAGCACTCCACCAATCAGACCTTTATGGTAGTGGCCAGACGGAAGCCACTCCTCAGTAAAAGGCACATGACAGCCTGCTTGGAGTTTGCCAAAAGGCACCTAAAGACTCTCAGACCATGAGAAACAAGATTCTCTGGTCTGATGAAACCAAAAGGGGCAGACTGTCATTGTAAAATAAGAACTTGTTCTTAACTGACTTGCCTAGTTAAATAAAGGTACTTTTTTTAAATGATTTAACTGAATGCCAAGTGTCATGTCTGGATAAAACCTTATTGTGAAGCATGGTGGTGACAGCATCATACTGTGGGGATGTTTTTCAGCGGCAGGGACATAGAGACTAGTCAGGAGCGAGGAAAAGATTAACAGAGCAAAGTACAGAACGATCCTTGATGAAAACCTGCTACAGAGCGCTCAGGACCTCAGACTGTAGTGAAGGTTCACCTTCCAACAGGAAAATGACCCTAAGCACACAGCCAAGACAACACAGGAGTGGCTTCAGGACAAGTCTCTGAATGTCCTTGAGTGGCCCAGCCAAAGCCGGGACTTGAACCCGATCGAACATCTCTGGAGAGACCTGAACATAGCTGTGCAGCAACGCTCCCCATCCAAACTGACAGAACTTGAGAGGATCTGCAGAGAAGAATGGGAGAAACTTCCCAAATAAAATACAGGTGTGCCCAGCTTATAGCGTCATACCCAAGAAGACTCGATGCTGTAATCGCTGCCAAAGGTGCTTCAACAAAGTACTGAGTAAAGGGTCTGAATACTTATGTAAACGTAATATTTAAAAAAAATGTTTTTAATAAATTAGCAAAAATGTCTAGAAACCTGTTTTTGCTTTGTCATTATGCTGTATCAGGTGTAGATTGCTGAGGGATTAAAAAAAATACATTTTAGAATAAAGCTGTAACATAACAAAATGTGGAAAAAGTCAAGGGGTCTGAATAAAGTTATGTTTAACACTCCTCTGTATCACTTCAGAGGATGTCTGAAACATAATATCAGCGACAGCACCATTGAACTTTACATAATGTGTTTGTATACTAAACATAAATAGAAACGCAACATGCAACAATTTCAGAGATTTTACTGGAGTTACAGTTCATATAAGGAAATCAATTAAATGAATTAATTAGGCCCTAATTTATGGATTTCACATGGCTTGGCAGGGGTGCAGTCATGGGTGGACCTGGTAGGGCATAGGTCTACTCATCTGGTAACCAGGCCCAGTCAACCAGAATGAGTTTTTCCCTGCAAAAGTGCTTTATTACAGACAGAAATACTCCAGGGATATATGGGACCAGGGACGGTGAGGGACAGGCAGTGGTTGGAGAAGACCAGCCGGAGCTTGCCGAGAAGTCTTGTTCTATGCGTTGTCGCTTTTTTCAGGGCCAATTCGTACTATTAGGTATGAAGGTAAGACCCAGATACAGACAACGTCTGCAATGGTTTACTAACCCAACAGGGGCAGGCAATAGACAGGTCAATGCAGGCAGGGGTGAGTAAACCAGTGGTGGGGCAACGGTACCGGACGGCAGGCAGGCTCAGGGTCAGGGTAGGCAGAGGTCAATAATCCAGAGGTGGGGCAAAGGTACCGGTGGCAGGCAAGCTTAGGGTCAGTGGCAGGCAGAGTGGATGGGCTCAGAGTTAGGACAGGCAAGGGTCAAAACCAGGAGGGTGAGTTAAAGAGAGACTGGGAAAAGCAGGAGCTGAGACACAAAAACGCTGGTTGACTTGACAAACAAGACGAACTGGCAACAGACCAACAGAGAACACAGGTATAAATACACAGGGGATAATGGGGAAAATGGGCGATACCTGGAGGGGGGTGGAGACAATCACAAAGACAGGTGAAACAGATCAGGGTGTGACATATTGCGTTGTTTGACAAAACTGCACATTTTAGAGTGGCCTTTTATTGTCCCCAGCACAAGGTGCGCCTGTGTAATGATCATGCTGTTTAATCAGCTTCTTGATATGCCACACCTGTCAGGTGGATGGATTATCTTGACAAAAGAGAAATGCTCACTAACAGGGATATAAAAACATTTGTGCACAACATTTGAGGAAAATAAGATTTTGTGCGTATGGACAATTTCTGGGATTTTTTATTTCATCTCATAAAACATGGGACCAACACTTTACATGTTGCATTTATATATATTTTTTGTATAAATGTAAGTTATTTTGCACTTGAACACTCAATATTAGGAGTGGGTCTCCTTGAAAGGGTATAATTGTTGTCTGCATTCTACAAATGATGCATTCATAAGCAACATTAGGCCGTCTGCAAAGGCTCTTCCTGTGTCAATTACATTTTGAGCTGCTCTAAGCAGAAAGCTGCATCATTATCATTAGTCGCGAGGCATCATTCCTCAACAAACGTAAACATGTGTCAGCACCTTCTCACATAAACTGGTTTTATTAACAAATGACGTTGGATGAAAAGGAAATAAAAGAGAAGTCATAAAACAAAATGCTTGCAAAAGCAGAACGCTGCCAAGACAGAAGATGGGCACAAGGTGAAGGTAATAGAAGCGGATGAGTTTGGAAAGGATAGGGGTAGAGACTCATTTGAAGTATGAGCACATTCTTTTAGTCTGGTAGCCAAGCCCTCTAAGCTAAGAAAGGATGGGTTTCAGGGTTGGTGCGTGACATGTATGTTCCTCATGTAATCATAGAGGCAGTCACTCTCCTCACTGTCTTGTCCGGGGGAAGGGAAGACTGAACATCATTCCTGTGTGTGAGCAGCTTGTCATTCATGAGATCCCTCCTCTCCAGGTTTATCTGCTCCCAGACTATTGATTCACCACCAAACCCTAACTCGATGAGGGAAAGGTACGGTCATCCATCAAGACGTTGGCTCAGGACAGGAGATGAAAAACACGGGCAACTCATCATGTCCTTCATTCCATCCCCAATCAGTCAGAGCGAGGGTCCATCCCTAAAGATGCAGAGCCTCTACTCAGCACCAGCACCAGCCCAAGGACATCAGCCTTTCACCGTCCTGACGCTTTCTACCTGGCCGTCTGAGGGATGACCCCAGGTGGCCCCGAAACAGTCCACATTAGTGCTCATCTGTCTTCATCAAGCACCGGTGGAGGCCTTTAGGTTGAGGACTACAGCTCGCCCACAAGACAAAGAACTGCACCATTAGTCTTGATTCCATTTCAGGTGCAGTGGTGACTTCAGGTGTCCTACGGTGGTCAAGGACGGTGCCTCCTCTATGGCCTTCTCGCTCCCAGAGTACCTCCTCTGAGGGATGGAGCCACTGGTCTGCCTTCAATCTCTCTTCCTCCTTGTCCACGCCCTGGAGGTTGGCTTGTCCATGAGGAACGTGGTCTACCATTCATCTTAGTCCCATTAGAGGTGTGTGACACCAGGTGAATGGATGAATTGTAATGGTACCTGTAGGAACCAAGGTTTAAGCCATATACAGCACCAGTTCTTTAGGGTTTAGTTAAGAGGTAGAACAGAGGTTTGAATGCTGTTGTGATTTTGAAGGGCTAAGGTTCTGCATTGGAAATAACTATTTAAATCCTAAGCTGATTGATTAATTAATTGAGCAAATATCTGATTGCTCATTCCACTGCAGTTTAAGATGTTATAAATAATACACCTGCAACAGAGCAGAGAATCATCCAGAGGTCTCTGTCTGCAGCCCCTAAAGACCCCAGCATTTTAGAGACACTTTTTAATTTGTTACTGCTTTAATGCTTGACTTAATTTCATGTCCAAATAATGGTTTTAATTACGCAATTAGGACAGATCTGTTTTCCCTCAGAAGAACCGCTCAGTCAATTTTCTCGGAAGCTGCATTCTGAGAGCCCTAAGAGAGCCCTAAATCCAAGTGATAACATAATGTAAATATGCTATGTAAATCGACATGAGAATTCCAAATTTGCCCATGGTCTCTGTCTTGTTGACTGATCTGGAGGCCGATCAGAATATTCATTTTGTGGACCTGCAAATATGTATTCAGGTCCCCTCTGGAGGCGTGATACCCCATGTTAGCAGCAGGAGGGGTTGGAGGGCAGACTCCATTGGGTGTGAGCATGCAGTTGTAATTAATTTAACAGCACTTATACCTTAAAGGAAGATCTCACCAATATGTACATTTCAAGGACTTAATTACAAGCAGAATGGCAACACAGAATTGCAGACACCAAACCGTAAAATAACTGCATTTTGAAATATTTTATCTTTAAATAGATTTTCCAATTCCAACAACACAACTGGTTTGAGTAAGACTAAGGTAAATGGTTTATAGATTGAGACAATCCCATTTTCAAGTTCTTTTCCTCTTAATAAATGCCAAAAGGGCCACATTTCCTGCAAAAAGGGCATTGCCAATTGCTGCTCTTTTCATATTAAAGGAGCAGACAGAGCGGGTAATTTCATACTTGTCTATACCCCCACACGCCCCGACTCCTCTCACATCAGGACAAATTGATTTCACTGCTCAAATTGCTGAAATCCTCTGGTTTCCTCCACTCTATGCTGAAATTAATCAGGGTAATGTTCCTTCAGTAACACTTTATTTGGATAGTCGATCTGTAGATGCTCCACGGGTTGGAAGCAGAATTACTTTCCAATCGTTTAGTTTTTTGTTCCATTGCACTGTTTTGACCAGCAAAATAAAATTCTGAACCGGTTTGAACCAAAAAAAGTACTGTTTCCTTTCTGTTCCTTTTTAACCTGTGAAATCAGTTTTTTTTTACATTTATCTCACTAAATTACTTCACCAAGCAGTGTGGATAGAGCAGGCAAGCTAGTTGTTTAATGCGTGATGGACATACAAGTGTAGCCTATGGCGCAAGATGCATTATCTGAATTAGGTCCACAGCATTATACCTAGGAGGAGCGGATTCTATGGATAGCTTTCAATGTCCTTTGAGCTAGCTAGCTAACAAGCTTGAACTAGCTAGCTAACACGATTGTGTGTGCAGAATTGCACCAGAATTTAAAACACTTTACTTTTTTGTAGTTAATAAATCCAATGTGAAAATTGATAACTACAGTAGGCCAGTATCAGTATACAGTATCCTTAACTAGTTTTGAAAAAGTTCAGTTTTTCTCTAGAAGAATGGAACTAGCTAACAAAAAATCTCTCTCCCTATCTTCTGAATTACGCTTGTAACATCAGTAGCGTAACCTATGCTTTGAAGGGAGGGACAGGTAGCCTAAACACACACACACACACACACACACACACACACACACACACTTGCAAAGATTTTTAGCTTGCAGGCTGTAACGTTCGGCGTCTGGTGACGAGGAAGCGGACCAAAACGCAGCTGGGAGCGAACACATGTTTATTCAACACACTGGAATTTAAACATGTACACAAAATCAAGAAAAAATGCCAATACGTTACGTGCTCAAACAAAGAGACAACACCCCCACAAACAGCACTTAAATGTGATCCCAATCAGAGACAATTAGCGACAGCTGTCTCTGATTGGGAATCGACAGAACCCAACATAGAATTTCCCACCTAGAGCCTACACAAGGCTAAAACGTAAACAAAACACAAACCAAAGAAAAATACCTAACATGACACACCCTGACCCAATATACCCGAGTTCACCTGGTCAGGGCGTGACACAGGCAGACACTGGAATACGTTTCTGAGTGACAGAGTGAGGGCTTTGCATAGGAGTTTTGTTGCGTTTTTTTTGTGGGACAAGAAAAAAAATCCTGATATGTTAAATTAACCATGCTTTTAAACGAACGGTTCTGTTCCGGAACAGTTTGGTTCCGTTTCTGTTCCATGAAAAATGTATTTCTTTTCAGTTTTTTTCGGTTGTGTTCCCTGAACCGGTTCCAAACCTTACTATCTACAGACTATCAGTAACATTTAACTAACTAATTACTAACCCTAATCCTAATCTTAACCCTTATCGTAACCCTAAATTCAACCCTTACCCTAACCTTAACTGTAACCTTAGCAAGCAGTTGCTTATCAACAGATATTTTGTTGATAGTATGACCATCTGTAGAGCATTTACAGATGAACTACTATCCAAATAAAGTGTGACCGTTCCTTCTAAGTGAAAATAAAATAAAAGGTACACTGCCATACTGATCTAACTAATAATGGGGTATAAGTAAGGAGATGTGAAATCATTACTCAGCAAACATGATCTGTATTATTTGTACCCACTCCTCTGCTCCTTGTTGCATGGAAAGAGAAAATGTAGGGGCAGCCAAGGAGGACGTTTGGGGCGGATACCTTGAAATGGGTCTGACTTTCAACAGGATCCTGAAGAAAAGCATTAAATAGGCAATTGGCCATTGATTGCTTGCTAATGCCATGGGAGAAAGAAAAATCATTGCAACTATTTATTTCTTTAAGAAAGAAATGCCTGGCCACTCATGCATGTTATTAAAATCGTTGAACTGAAATCCCCGTTGAAAGATATGGGATATAGATGAGATCTTGGAAAGGAAACCTGAACTTGCCAGAGACTATGAATTAACATACAACTTATTGCATTTACGGCAACAATAAATGAAAATGACATGACACTAAAAATCCCCACCAGTGATGTTAAGCAAATATCCCAGAAGAAAATACTGAGCATCTCCAGTCCCGCTAGGACCATGGCCAGTACTGTGTGCATTAGAATTTCTCAATCGTTGATGCCAGCCTTTACATACCATAGCTTGGTCTGTCCCTGTTCAGCAAATTATAATTAAAGGGGGAAAAAATCATTATCGATAGCTAGTATACTGTATGTTTGTGCTATCTCAACCCACATGGTACATTTTCTCTAAGAAAATCCTATAAGAATGATTTCTATGAAGAAAAAAAAGCCTAATTGTTTTGTGGCTCCACTGTAGCCGATTGATTCAGAGACCTAACAGTGGACTAGTCTTTCAACACAGTTTGGCAGTGTTTCTATTTGAATGGATTCTTGGGGGCAATTAAGAGTTGGATCTGGTGGAACGTAGGAAGAATCAGCCCGAGAGGATAATGACAAATCGTTCCATTTCTGATTTTCTCAGCAAACAGGCCTCGGCCCACGTCTGCCAGTGCATCACTGACACACACCTGTACATCTCAGAGTTCATGACGCGTGACCAGTATCAGGACTGGCGGAGTGGGGTAAGAAGGAAACAACATGAGCAATAGGGGTTAAAGCTGTCCTGATTTAATTGATACGGGTTTTCCGATACCATACAGACAACTGACATACACTACTGTATGATTATGCCCTGTTTAATTCGGGATGCATACTATCTGTCCATGGTAATTTCAGATAGCAATTGATTATGAATCTCATTGTAAAAACAATACTGTATAGGACGTCTACATTCAAGTGCCAGTGTATACACACATTGAACATACAGTACATATAGACAGTATTTACAACAGTGTGTCGTTGTGGATTATTAAGGTCAGGGGTGGAAATCCCGGGGGGGACGGGGGGGACACGACCCCCCCATCCTGGGAAAAATATGATTTGTCCCCCCCAATATATCACTGAAACATAACTATGTAATTTAAATAATATTAATAATACGCAATGAAAGCAATTGTGCTGATTATAGACACTTAATAGCTCGTTTTTAAGTTTCAAAAGATTGCGACCCCCCACCCTTTGCCTCACAATGGTTTGATCCACTGCCAGTTCCTTAGCTTGCGAGGTAACGTAGAGGTCGTATCTACTGTCTGAAAGGCACTCAATGCACGTAACTGACGTGAGGTTAATCCAGTCAATCGCGCACACACACTAGCTGAATATGCAGAGCTAGCGCGCAAATATTAACTGTTAAGCTAGCTAGTACCTATTCCATTTATGTGGCGTCGTCAAAGATGGAATCTTTGCTATCGTCAATTTATTCCAAGATCAGCATGCATGTAAGTTAGTGCTTCAAAGTCCCTGTGATAAGGTTAGCGATAAACTGAACAGAACTACACTCTCTTTTACCATTGTTTTAAATATATTTAATGGTCTCGTTGCAAAAGCTAAATTGTCGCAAGGGAACTTTTATTTATATATTTTATTTCACCTTTATTTAACCCGGGTAGCAAAGATTATAGCAAACACCACTGAATTGGTGTTCGCTAGCTTTGCAAATTCAGCTATTGTTAGAAGCCAGCCAATATGAAACAAACGATTAAAATTACAAAAGGTTGCAGCATATGTTGTGTAAATGGTGAACTCATACAGCTGTCAACTCTTGTCACTGCAATCCGTTTCACATTTGCTAGCTACCTTTTAGATCGAAGCCCATATAGAATGATAGGAGATAAGATGATAGAAGCCCATCTCCTACTGTAAATAACCTACATACTGTGTGTGTGTGTGTAGCCAACCAGGTAGAAAAATGGCAGAAAAATGGCAGAAAAAAGACGGACATCAGAGTATTTTTCAGTACACCAAAACGCAAAGTAAGAACCCTAGTAGCTTAATATCTCAAAGACTAGTTGATAAAATGTTCATAAGAAAGAAATTAAATTCTAATGGAAATGTTTCACAATGATGTCATTAGGCAGAGCAGGCAACAGATGGCACACAGACAGCAGAGTTGGGGACAGATATGCAGGGACAGACTGGCAGAGACAGGGAGTCTCAGGTAAGTGTGTTGTGTCTTTGTTTGGCAACATTATGAAAGGTTCTCAATTTGTTTTACTTGTAAAATAGGAACATAATTGGAAAATGCCATGGATACCCCCACTCTCAACTTAAACTGGTGACTGAACTAAGATTTGTTAAAGGCAATGGTATTGCTGTTGTGATTAGTTGTGTAGTTTTGGGTACCGGTAGTTAGGAGTACGGCAAACACCTTATTTCTTTGGTTCCTCAATATACATTTACCATATTACAATGTAGGCTATGTGTTACAGCACTACTTTTGGTGTCCCCCTCAGGAATTGCTCTTGAGAAAATGTAATGTAATTGTCCCCTCCAAAGTTGATATCAGATTTTCGCCCCTGATTAAGGTATATATATCACATGCACGGGGCTGAAACTGATGACACACCACTTTAGGAATCAACGTGCCTATGGTGCGGTGTAGTGGTGTTGTTAAGAATAATGTCTCTCGAGGGTTTAATTTTGTTAGCGACAATAATAATGCTTTAAGGCAGTTACGCATTCTAATCTTATTTAAGTTTCCCCATGACAGTCTTTACCCAGAGGAGTAACGATATTGTTACATTTATACGATTAAAACAGATAAAATAAATTGCGCACGGAGAACTGAAATTAGACATCGTGAGAAGTGACTCCGTCGCTGCAGGTTATAGGATCCCCACATAAGAGTTTGGCTGATATTAAACATTATGCAAAGACTTAAGTATAGATTTATATAATACCACATTTTCTTGAGATATGGTTCTACTTTGCAACAGCGGTAGTAGATGTGCTGACACTATATGGAGCGTTTTTTTTTTTAACTTAAAACTAGGTGCAGCAGCTTGTCCATAGGGCAGGATATAGATCAGGCATAGAACAGAATGGTTGTAGATCTCGAGGTAGAAGTCGCCCTGCACCACAGATCTACAGTAGAATCAGTCTATTCTCAATCCTGACCATTAGAGCATATACAGTATCTGATACTATATCAGTGGTTAGGAGTAGCTTCTACCTTCTGTGGTTGTAGCGGTCAGATAGTTGTGGTCTCTGAGACAGACAACAGGCAGGTGGGAGTGTGAGCCCCTCTCCTCTCCTCACATGACAGAGGTTAGAGCAGTGCCAGTGCGGTCAGTCAAAGAGAATGTCATGTGTGGGAGATCAATGGCCCTGACAAGAGCTGCTGTAGAGGTACACAACTGACAGCTAGTCAGCTACACATGAATATTTACAACTTGGTTGCCATTCTCTCTGTCTGTCGGTGTCTAACAGAGCTTGTCCTGGGGAATTTGACATGTAGCCTATATGGATTTCTATGCATCTGAGGAAGTCAATATGGCAACAACCATAGTATTCACAACAATTTGACCTCGTACATCTGTTTTGAAGAGCAAGAACGAATAAACTTTTGAAATATCTGAAATGTCATGATTTTCATTTTTGACTGTATTACAGTGCTGGTCTAATGCAGTGGTTCCCAACCAGGAGGTACTAGGACCTTTGGGGGTACTTGGCCTATCCACAGGGGGTACTTGAGAAGACCCATGAGACCATAGGCTTACTGGTAAAATGAACATGGGGGGTAGTTCAGGGGTACTACGGGCAGAGCAAAAAAACGGTTGGTGGTACAGTAACCGAAAAAGGTTCGGAACCACTGGTCTAATGTATAATTGAAAGGGTGAAGTGAGAAAGCTAGCATCACATGTCACATCTGAGTCCATACTGAATCAAGATCCATGGACCATTAATTCTAAAGTGTATAACTACCTTGTTTCCCCCTTGTTATAAGAAGCACTAATTTCAGGGACTTCAGATGATGGTCATACATGGAAAATATAGCACACGAAATGAACCTGATATTTCAGCGCCATGTACAGTGTGATTAGCCTCTTGATTCAAGATGCAATATTACCCCATTCACATAAGATCTCTCCATTTTAATTTCAAGTGATTCCTAAATGACTGGAGGTTGAGAGCCACTGAGTGAGAAGAGAGCACCACGCCCAACTGGATTAATGAGCCCTTCTTTCAGAGTGATTACAGCAAAGACGCAGTTGTACAACACAGTACAACACCGCCGGTGTGTCCCAAATGTCACCCTATTCCCTATACAGTGCGCTACTTGTGACCAGAGCTCTATGTAGAGCACTAGGAAAAGGATGGCATTTGGGATACATCCCGCCTCTCCACTGTGGCTTTCTTCATCCTGTTATAAAGGATTAACCAGCTGCAAGCAGACAAAGGAAATTACATCATCCAACACTGAATTCAGATAATTTCTGCACAAACAAAAATATGTATGTACAGTATGTGGATGTCCGCCTTATTGTAGATTTTAAACTGTTTTTAGTAGCTGATAAGGGAGGTGGGTATGGGAAAAATACTAAATCTGAAATTATATACACTGAGTGTACAAAACATTATGAACACCTGTCTTTCCATGACAGACTGACCAGGTGAAAGCTATGATCCCTTATTGATGTCACTTGTTAAATCCACTTCAATCAGTGTAGATAATGGGGAGGAAACAAGTTAAAGAAGGATGTTTGAGCCTTTAGACAAATGAGACATGGATTGTGCATGTGTGCCATTCAGAGGGTGAATATTTTGTACACTCAGTGTATATCACATAACAATATTTGGAGACTTATGTTCATAGTGTCAGTGGTTCTGTTAATGTGACAGGAGCAATCTTGTTAGTATATGGGAATAATAATCATACCAGGCAATAAGTAAAACTTCAGTCTAATATCACTAATGGACAATATGGCAATTGTAGACCATTAAATGTCTTAAGCTTCACATGATGTCTCTTGGTGAATTTATGGCCAGATTTTGTTTTATGGCTTTTCGCACATTCTTCTTCAACTTTTAGATCATTTCCATAATTGCATTTGACATAGCCTGACTTTATTTGGTGCATTAGTGAACGGACCAAACATTAAGAATCTGTTAAAAGGAATAACATCATGTATTTCTTTTATGTGCAGATAAGTGCCGTGTGGTTAGTAAAAGTTGAAACGGCTTAAATAATGCATGGTTCTTCTCTGCAATGAAAACGTAACACATTCTGCGTTCCAAAACAATTACGTAGCTTAGCTAACAAACTCTGGAGCAACAGCACCCACATCAGCTTTATTAGTCCAATTTTGGATCTGCAAAAAAAAGTTGTTAACCAACTTTTTAGTACATATCCCATGGTTCCCCAGCAGCACAGTAAGAAACCAGCCATGTTGTCTTACGCTTGACAGATTCAATCTGCTCTGGGATGACTGAATAATTGAAAGTTCTAATGCAGGACCAGCTGGCAGCTGTGAGTGCCACAGAAACATCCAGACTATATATTCAAATAGCCTTTGTGCCCAAACTAGGCTAACTGAGGAGCCTGGCTATCAATATAATCCCGAGTTAGGAGGTTGATCTTGCACTAGTAAATGAATTGATGTGTGGCACTGTGCTGGTGTCAAAGTTATGCTGCCAATTTACTCAACCCTATCTTGTCATTTGAGCCCAAGTATTATTGACATTGGTCCCCCCTCCATCTTTCAATTAATCTTTATCGATTCTTGACTCCAGTGACAAATTAGTTAGGGCATTCTCAGCCTCTTATATGGGTTGTCAGCTAATTGCCCTATTATATAATGTCATTATAATGTCAAGCATGAAGCCCCTGGATAGTATTTAAAATATCAAGTGGTACAATTGGTTTTATGGAGATTCAATGACCTCTCCTTGTCAACACACACACACACACACACACACACACACACACACACATGCTGTCCCAGTTATCAATTATGGGAAGTTGCAAACGATTCCAAATAGTTAAAACCGAAATTCTACAAAGCTGGTGATTTTTATTTGAAAAGACCAAATCATTTTATTTTTATGGTGGGCTAATGTGATTGACATTTGGACACAGAGGCTAACAGTAGCCTACTACACAAGAAACGTATGGCACTAGCTCCGACCATTACCTTTCTTGTCTGAGTTGAGCTGCATATCTTTTGCGCATCCACCTCTCTCCTCCAAGAAACGCCCAAACTCTCAAAATCAGTCGTCAGTCACAAGTCTGCTGCTACTGGTGGACGGCTGTGGTGGGCACTCCTACTGTATTTTGGAACTCAAAAGCTTGAACGCGCATATTCCAACTGCACAGTGCTTTTGTCAAGGTGCCCTGACAGCAGAGGGTACGTACGCACTTACCGATCTACAGTTTCCGCGGTACAGCGCTGAGATTCACCATTCCCCACAGAGGTCCACGAGATGTCACAACCTACTTCATTACATTAATAGCAGATTACCCTACACCTGACTTCTTGGTGGCCGATATTTATGTGCACGTGTGTTCCGTGTGGAACCATCAGGATGACTGTTTAGAATAGTTTGATCGCATTTAGAAACATAGGTTACCAGATCATTTTCTCGACGAGTCGGTCCGGGACATCTCTTGCGGCATTGCGTGTAGGTGCTTGAGACCGAGAAGCACCTGCTCTAGCCTGCAGGAGATTATGTGGGGGCGCTTTCTGACCTCTACTGCATTTTGTCGGTTCTTGTGCATTTTGCCGCTGAGAGGATAGCCGTGTCCCGTTGAGGATGCCTAACAGGTAGGTTTACAGTAACATTTTGTTGGTTAAAAAAAACCATTCTGCACGTGTCATTCATTCCACCTACTAGGCACAGCGCTGTGTTCTGACTAGGCTGTTTTCTACGGGCAGGTAGACTAACTACGGAACCAATGGCTGAATGGATATATTTTACGTTTCCATCCCAAAGTTTGGACAAGTCTCTAACTTAGTTAACATAATGTATGAAGGAAATGTTTTACATGGGTAAATAATAAGCCTTTGCATTTCCCTTCATATTTTCACCTGTCAGGACAGAGCTAAAATTGACCTGCTGGCGTAATTTTTTTTGTTGACAAGTTTTAGATGCCAATCTTTCCCTCATGTCAGTCTTTAAGTTCACAGTTATGTTCTGTATTGCAGTGTTTCCCAACTCCAGTCCTCGAGTACCCCCAACAGTACACATTTTATTTGCTGTAACCCGGTCAAGCACACCTGATTCAACTTGTCAACTGATCATGAAGCCCTTGATGAGCTGAATGAGGTGTGTTTGTCCGGGGCTAGACTGAATGTGTGTACTGTTGGGGGTACTCGAGGAATGGAGTTGGGAAACACGGCTGTATTGGATAAATAGTATACTATATTTACATCTATAATAACCATGTAATAACCTACAGAAGTTCGAGGATGTTTCCACAAAGTTCAATTGTAACTTTGTCACCAGTTTATAGCACATTATGTATTCTGAACCTGTGTTTATGCTGTTATTTGCTTTATGAATGCCTATAGCAGGTTTTACAGTATATTGTATTATGTAATATAGATGGAGGTCACTCAATGCATTACACAGGCAGCTCATAAAAAGTGTTGATTGTAAAACAAAAAAACATTCGTTTTGACATACATTTTTGTTATAGCAAATCAAAATAGAATCTGATTTCTATGATGTGCAAATAGAGCTCTTAAAGTCAGACATTTTGAGATCTTAAAACATATTTTTAATCTGGGCTCCTAGTGATTGGGTAGATGTTGCTCTAAGAGGGTCTTTGCTTTATGAACACAAGCGTTAGTGTCCTATAATGGATCCCTCGCAGATGTAGGTAGTTGTAGTGCGCCCTAGTTTCTTGTCATATACTTCCTATGCCAATGAAATCCATGAGTTTAAAGTGATACCAAAATGTAACAAGTACCAAATCATGCATAACATCAACACTTGGTTTGCGCCAAACTATTCTCTCTCTCTCTCTCTCTCTCTCTCTCTCTCTCTCTCTCTCTCTCTCTCTCTCTCTCTCTCTCTCTCTCTCTCTCTCTCTCTCTCTCTCTCTCTCTCCTTTGTTCTGTGTGTTCGTCTCTGTGTCTTCTCGTCTCTGCGGTGATTTACTTTCATTGCTGTCTACAGATGCTTTTTGCCGTGTAGATCAGCCTGTCACCATTACTCTGCATTTACTTTCTAATAGGGCTTTTGCAATTAGTTAAGTCTCCAGCCTCATCTGTAAAAGTCAGTGGAAACAGATAAACCACACGGAACAATACCACGTTAGAATCTACACATTGCAGCGCCATGTTGTTGAATGCGCAACATGGGTAAAAAGACAACTGAATAACTTCCCTAAGCCATCTGCCTCTGTGTGTTTTCCAGCTCAGTCCTGCACGTACAATGTGGGCACCACTAGTCTTCACTAGAGAGCTCGATATCCTACTCCTCTGGCACATCTTCAGAAAGACAGCAGAAACTTTAAATCAAGGACGGATCTCATAACACGAGTGTCTCTCTCCACTCTGCACTCCATCCACCCCCCCCGTTGTCAAAGGCCTAATTTGGGATAATAAACGCCATGATGGCCGACAGCAAGAGACAGCCAGGGCACCATATTGTTGCATTCATCTTAATGACTCCACTGGGTAGGGCTGCAGCAGGACTCCCAGGCAGGAGCTGAAAGCAGGCCAGTCTCCGTTGACCTTCTGGGAGAAAAAAAAATGGAGCATCCTACTACTGGCTGATGAAACAACGTGGCTGGCTGGAGAGCTTGCCAAGCACTGTAAAAATCTCAAGAAAGAAAGAGAGAGAGAAATGGAGAATAGCCTTTCACTCAGAGTTGACAGTGTCCTTTACAGTGATTCTCTCAATACCTCAAGCCAAAGCTAGCTATATTACATTTGTTTAATTTGCTGACTTTATTATTTCATTCCAAGTCATCTCATCTCTGTAGAACTGCTGCCTATGCTCTCTGACAAAATCACTATTAGGTGTTCTTCAAAGTAAATAAGGCATACTTTTAGGACTGCTGAATACTGACTAGCAATCACGTAGATCATGTATTTTCAGGTAGAGATACCTCACTAAGCAACAGCTGCTCTCTACATAACCTCACAATCGCTCATTCTCTTGTCTCTTCTGTAGCAGGCATAAAAGAAAGACTGGACAAGTACATGTGCAATGGATTATGGCCATTCTAGTTAATTACCACATTTTATGCACTATACTATGTATAGTTTTTGCCTGTTGGAAACTACAACTGCTTACTACATCACACAGTTCAAGCTGGATCTCATTTATTTAGAGAAACTGCAATATGCGCATTGAGCTCACAGAAAAAAAATGGAATTCAAATAATTGGGCCGCAGTTGGTCAACTAGTTGTTTTAAACTGAAAAATAACTGACATTTCTGTGAATTGCTCAGCGCTGAGTGTACAAAACATTAGGAACACTGTGAGTTGCACTCCCTTTTGCCATCAGAACAGCCTTAATTCGACGGGGCATGGACCCTACAAGGTGTCGAAAGCTTTCTACAGGGATGGTGGCCCATGTTGACTCCAATGCCCACAGTTGTGTCAAGTTGGCTGGACGTCCTTTGGTTGGTGGACCATTCTTGATACACACAGGAAACTGTTTAGCGTGAAAAACCCAGCAGTGATGCAGTTCTTGACACACTCAAACTGGTGCGTCTGGCATGTACTACCATACCCTGTTCACTTCAATCTTTTGTCTTGCCCATTCAGCCTCTGAATGGCACATATACACAGTCCATGTCTCAATTGTCTCTAGGTTTAAAAATCCTTATTTAATCTGTCTCCTCCCCTTCATCTACACTGATTTGAAGTGGATTTAACAGGGGACATCATTAAGGGATCATAGCTTTCACCTGGATTCACCTGGTCAGTCTGTCATGGAAAGGGTTCCTGATGTTTTGTACACTCAGTGTATATAGTTTCCAAGCAATATCTAACTTGACCTTGACTACTGACTCTCATTAAGTAAACAAATATAACACACATACAGTAGTGGATATGTACCCCTATAAAGCACTGTGTCATCAAGCCCGATCCTTAATAATCCGTGGTAATAATACCAACTAGCAGCAATGCCCAATTTGAACAGACGTGTTTGCTGAACAACAATAGAGATGAATTGCTTGCTTGCAATGCAATTAGGGAGAGAGAGAGAGGCAAAGGGGGGGCTTTTTTTATTGTATGCGATTGAAAGCTGCTGCGTACGGCGCGGGAATTTGTCACTCCTCTGTCCTGACACCCCTATCTAAGCCATCTTCCTGCGGCTGGGGAGTTATAGCTAAGGTGACTGTGATCATTATTCACAGACCGATCTGCTCTTCCCTTGCACTCTTGTTTCTCTTGGGTCTGATCAAGTGTGCTCTATTATTATACCTCCCTGTAATGATTTGCGGAGGTCTGGCTGTGTAACATCTGAAGGACAGCAGTGCGTTTTAGCGCCTTTGAAAACAATATCGCAATCCACATCCATTAGCCATACGGGTTTGATTCTCAGGATTCGTCTGGTGCGGTATGGACGCCCTTCCCAACGGTGTACCGCTGGGGACCTTATGTTTGATTACATTCGATTTTTGTACTTCTGATTTTCCTTTGCTTTTTTTTTTCTAGCTGAGCTTCCCTTTTTAAATGTTCCTTTCACATGTGAAATAAACATGATTTCATTACAAACACAAAATGCACACCATAGTATTGGTCATATGTTGTCGAGGAGCTTTTGCTTCAGGTTCTGAAACAATTGCACGGTATCAGATATTGTATCTGTTTTCCTTTGTGTTCACATGAAAAACAATGGAAGTTATAGCTCTCCCTCTGAGGTACTTGTGGTTTTAAAGCCGTTGAATGAAAATGCAGTATATTACCCCTAGCATGGATCCATATTTACTACCAGGGCTCTGTACTGTGTGTAATTGACTTTGGAATGCATAAATAATTACGCAGACTCGTCTCTGAGTGATGTCTAATCGCTTCCTCGCCATGTTCCTCCTCCCTGTTGCAAGCTCTCACAGCTCATTTGTTTTTCACTGCCTTACGCCTTATCGTTCCACTAGTCTCTGTTGTAGGCTAAGCCATGATACTGCACCTCTAGCAGTGTTTCTGTAAAGAACAACAGATTTTCTGAGCTGAGGCATACAGTACACTGAGTGACGTTGAATAATGTGTGTACTGTTCTGTACTGTACACTCGGTGTAATGGAAGGTCCAATGCAGGTCAGTGTTTCCCCTAGGATTTCTTTCCAGCAGTGGTTGCAAAGTTAGTGTAGGGAGAGCTTTGGCTTGGAAGTGGGCGTGGCCGAACATTTTAGAGGGCCTTCTACTGGCCACACAATAGCTAAATTCCGACAATTATACATATTTTGCCATGGGGCGGAGACAACATTTGCCAGGTTTAAAGCATGCTTTAAAATTGCAAGGGCTCTAGACAAAATTTTTCCACTTGTGGCGCTGGTGCAACCAACTTTTTCAGTTGATGGCACCAGCACATGATTAGGTCGCTCCATTCTTTTCTCTGCGGCACGGCGTTAATAACCTGACCTGTGTTCTATAATGTAGCTGCATTCCATACAGAGCCAGGATGATAATGACTAGCAATCGTTTAAATTAGCATGCCCTTGCAGGGCTTGACATTCAGGTAAATTTGCCAGTGGCACATCGGGCCCACAAATGCTCCAGATACACAACTAGTCTAAAGAAGGCCAGTTTTATTGCTTCTTTAATCAGAACAACAGTTTCCAGCTGTGCTAACATAATTGCAAAAGGGTTATCTAATGATCAATTAGCCATTTAAAATGATAAAATTGGATTATCTTACACAACGTGCCATTGGAACACAGGAGTGATGGTTGCTGATAATGGGCCTCTGTACGCCTATGTAGATATTCCATAAAAAAATCAGTTGTTTCCAGCTACAATAGTCATTTACAACATTAACAACGTCTACACTGTATTTCTGATCAATTTGATCTTATTTCAATGGCCAAAAAAGGGATAGCTAGTGTATCCCTCTTTCGACTCCTATTGGATGTACATAGATAATGTATTTTCACGTATTGCATCTGCATGCTTTATGACTTCTCGCTGTTGGACAATACATTTGTACTCGGTCTTGACTCGGTCTCGGACAGTGAGGACTCGTAATTTCCTCCCTAGAGCAGCAGAGTAAAAAACTCTGAACTATCAGCTTCCATTTGGTCAGCTCATGAAACGGCTTCGCCAGGCCAAATATATACACTCCTTTCTTGAAACATTAATATCTTAACAGCCTTAACAGTCAGTTATAGACATGTTTGCGTGGTGGCGAACCTATAGGACCTCAGTGTGTGGCAGGTTGGTGATTCTGAAAGGACTGCAACCATAATACCAGCGCACTCATGTAGGAGAGTGCACTTTTAGTAAAACACAAAGAGCCAGTGGTGTAGTGGAGAGTATACGCAGTTATAAACTGTATGCCCACTTTTTTTTTCAGTGGATATTGCGTATATTCACTTCTTAATCCCTACTAATGAATATCAAAGTAGTGTAGTGGAGGTATACGACATCAATTATGTAGTACAATAGAGAAATGATGCACAAAGTAGGCTACACAATCGCAAAGCACGTGAAATATACACGCCTAGTTTCAGCGGAATATCATCTGTAGGCAGCAAGAGTGTTCAGCTCTCAATTGGTTTTGGCATGGAGCATTTAGCCGGTAGGGTAGGAAAGACCTTTCAATTTATTCTAACTGTGGCAACAATGGGTATTTAAAGCAGGCATTGAAAAAGTTTAGTCCGAAGTGTTGGTGAGTAGACGATTTGTGATGTGCAACTGTGATCATGTGCTGTTTGCATCAGGGGCGTAGACATGGGTGGGCCTGGATGGACACAGGCCCACCCAGTGGAGAGCCACTATTACTTCCCATTGCAAAAAAACATTTCACGTTTAGCACACAAAGTAAACGGTGACCTAAAGTTTAAACTGGAACTGATAGCATTTGAACTACTTTGTAGATATGAAACAGACAATCATAATACCACTCCAAAATATCACATTTCCAGTTTATGCTATAAAACCAACTTCATAAGAGGTTTTAAAAATAGGTTCTATTTGACTCGAAGTTCTATGACGTAAACTTTCTTGGTAGTCCCAAAAAATATTGCTATCAGGTTGTAGATCACAGCTGGCCAGGTACACTGTTTGCTGCCTCCATTCAGGATGCACTGTTTCAGTTTCAATGACTCAGTATTCTGGACAAAACAGACTGAATGTAAATCAAATCAAATCAAATGTTATTGGTCGCATACACATATTTAGCAGATGTAATTGCAGGTGTAGCAAAATGCACGGGTTCCTAGCAACAACAGTGCAGTAATATCTAACAATGCACACAAATCTAAAAGTAAAAGAATGGAATTAAGAAATATATAAATATTAGGATGAGCAATGTTGGGGTGTGTGTGTGTGTGTGTGTGTGTGTGTGTGTGTGTGTGTGTGTGTGTGTGTGTGTGTGTGTGTGTGTGTGGGGGGGGGGATGTATAAACATTATGGACAGTATGTGGATACAATATTTAGTATAATTCTGCGCAATGTACTAAGAACCTAGCTAGCTGTATGGACTGGGACAGTATATTTGGAGAGAGCCACTATTCTGTGAAACAGTATGTTACAGTCCCTGATGTCTCTCTGGAAGGAGATCCTCGCCCTGAGCTCATCTACTTTATTGTCCAGGGACTGATCATTAGCGAGTAATATACTCAGAAGCGGTGGATGGAGTGCAAGCTTCCTGAGTCAGAAGTCCTCTCCGAATACCTCTTCTCCGCCGGCAGCGTCTTGGACAGCCTCTGGGATAAGTTCAATTGCCTTGGGGGGTACTAATAAAGGATCCAATTCTGGAAAGTTGTATTTCTGGTCGGAATGCTGGTGATTTACCGCCACTCTGATATATTCCAGCTGTATGTAATAACACTAAAAACTTTCAGGACAAATAATGTAAAAAAATAAAATGCTGAAAAGTTGCTAAGGAGCTAGAAGCAGAGATGCCATGTTTATCGGCTGGGAATATCAATACAATCAAATTATCAAGGGCAATGATCACAAGTCAGTCATAACATGGCTAATAGGCTAGTGTATCTATTTATGCAGCAAGCTAAAAACACGAAGCCTAACGTTAGCTAGCTAGCTAGCTGCTAGGAGGCTGTCAAGTCATGCCATTGGAGGAGTGGGTGTGTGACATATTGCTTTTTCGGTGGCTATACACAGCTAGAGATGCAGGTGTCATTTGGTTAGCTAGCAAAAACTTAAATGACTGTTTTCAAGTTAGCATATCTCTTGCGTTTCCAAATTCACTCTGGCTATCTACTCCGATTTCAGGCTACAGTTCCCCATCGTTTATCAGTGCAATTTTGATGGCCAACTAGCTGAAAAAGTTTGTTTCTTCATTAGATTTGAGCTTATCTTGCTCTGGCTAGCATTAGTTGTTGATCGTGTTGTTGTTGTGCATAACTGAGGGAGAGAGAGCCTACCCTTTCATGGTTGTTTAATCAATAGGACTGTAAAGTCCCCAAATGTAAGAGGACTCTAGTGGTGTTACATATTTGCAGAAATCCATTCAGGTGTATTTTGTGGCTTTTGGCGAATGTGTTCTAATGATCTAAAGTCGCTCTGTTGCAACTGCTTGTAAACACACAGTCCAGTTCAAAGTGAATGTGGCAAATGGCTTGTTTGCATAAAGGCCGACTGTAGCTCTGATTGGTTATAGTGCACCGGTCTGTGTCGACTCCGGTCCTGGACAAGACAGATATTTTTGTTGTGTTTTATTTACTGCAGTATCTATTAATTTTCCAAGAGCATGGCCCCTTTTACAAATGCCTTAGTATACGTAATTCACAAACATTCTAAGAATTTATGAAAATGTGAAAATGACCATATCTATGTAGTCGCTTCTCAGAAAATGTTTTTAAAAGTATCATATTCTTCCTGGGGGTGTGTATGAACATATTTTCATATGATTTCATGTTGCTAAAGTGCTGTCAGTTCCACTTGAAATGCAACAATGTTTCACACATATGGTGCATTCAGAAAGTATTCAGACCCCTTGACTTTTTCCACATTTTTTTACGTTACAGCCTTATTCTAAAATTGATTGAATTGCGCCTGAGCTCAATTTCGACTTTCATAGGAAAGGGTCTGAATACTTATGTAAAATTTCTAAAAACCTGTTTTCAGCGGCAGGGACTGGGAGACTAGTCAGGATCGAGGGAAAGATGACCGGCGCAAAATACAGAGCGATCCTTGATGAAAACCTGCTCCAGAGTGCTCAGGACCTCAGACTGGAGAGAAGGTTCACCTTCCAACAGGACAACGACCCTAAGCACACAGCCAAGACAACGTAGGAGTGGCTTCAGGACAAGTACCTGAATGTCCTTGAGTGGCCCAGCCAGAGCCCGGACTTGAACCCGATTGAACATCTCTTGAGAGACCTGAAAATAGCTATGCAGCGACGCTCCCCATACAATCTGACAGAACTTGAGCGGATCTTCAGAGAAGAATGGGAGAAACTCCCCAAATACAGTTGTGCCAAGCTTGTAGCGTCATACCCAAGAAGACTCAAGGCTGTAATTGCTGCCAGGGGTGCTTCAACAAAGTACTGAGTAAAGGGTCTGAATACTTATGTAAAAGTGATATTTCAGTTTTTTTTAAATAAAATGTATTTAACTAGGCAAGTTAGTTAAGAACAAATTCTTATTTACAATGACGGCCTACCCCGGCCCAACCCTAACCCGGACGACGCTGGGCCAAATGTGCGCCGCCCTATGAGACTCCCAATCACGGCCGGTTGTAATACAGCTTGAATGGAACCAGGGTCTGTAGTGACGCCTCTAGCACTGAGATGCAGTGCCTTAGACCGCCGCACCACTCGGGAGCATAAAGTGTCTCTTTTCAGCATTAGTTTTAAATAAAAGTTGAATTAAAAGTTTAGATCGAGCAAAAAAACTGTTGTGCATTGAAAATATATTTAAAGCCCTCCGTCCCCCTTCCAAGCCTCGTGCTGTCTCATGCTTTGTGAATTAACTGATAAACATCAAGTTCTACCTTCCACTGCGGCTGAGTCCAGGGTATCAAGTCTCCAGCCTGACCTCTCTGTTGACAAAAATGATGAGAGCAGCGTCTGTTTGTTGTCTGACTGCAGAGCAGACATTCATTACTTCACGGAGACAGACAGACAGACAGGGGGTGTGATGGGTTTTTCCCCCTCTGTGGCGTGTCGAGTTACATCCGGGTTCAGCAGTTTCTATATATTTTTTTGCGTTACTGCGTCTCTGCCGAAGCTTGACCATAAAAAAAGATAAAGGTTTATTGATGTGGTTGGAAATGATGTCATAGCACAAAAGTTGATTTACTTAAATCATTCTGACCAGAATTAGGGTAGACTAATGGCAGGCATAACGAAATGACAGTCAGGTTCATCAATTTCACAGAAAGCACTTTCCCCATCATGGTCACCGGGAATGAGGGCCGGGAAAAGGATGAGAGAAGGGACCACATTTCTCTTCTTCAACTCTGCTGTTTAATGCTTGTCAAATAATACAGGCGAAGGAAAACCTAATGGAATACTGAAGGATTTCACCATCAACATATAAGAACTAATGTTACCTTACAAGTGGCATCAAGAACAATACCAGCAAGTCATATGTCTGGTTTAGTGTTTATTATATGGACTTGAGAGTATTCTTCTTGATTCACGCTACTGAAACAACATCCTATTCTTGGCAAAGATGACTTGATAGTTTTAAGGACGTCTGTCAGTTTTTTTTTATGTAGTGACAGCGTACGCACGTAACTTGGGCCACACAGTCAGACAGTGGAATGCAACACAAAGTGATAGAAAAGCGTGACAAATTTTGAGTTGCTATCCACCGCTATCATTTAGTGGCTGCATCTCCCTATAACATTTCTGTCTCTGGCAGGGCCTTGGCAACTACTGGCAACCACTGTCTCTGGCAGGGCGTTGGCAACCACTGTCTCTGGCAGGGCCTTGGCAACCACTGTCTCTGGCAGGGCCTTGGCAACCACTGTCTCTGGCAGGGCTATGCATCCCCTGCATGGCTGTGGATGGTGTGCTGCAAGATTTACTGCACTGTACCATTTTAAAGATTCAAAATCTTTAGCACCCAGGGACAGAAACAATAAGCATGAATTACTTAGCAGTGTTGGCAGAGCATAGTGTGTACCGTGGACCTTGTTTCTTTACCACTGGGTTCTGTCGGCTTAGCCAGGATTGCTGAGGCTATTTTTTGTGAAAAGATCAGCTTTGACAATTTTCTGTTGAGTGCTTTCGGAGGCAGTCATACTGCGGCATTGGCTTCAAGCTCAAGTATGTTGAGTTTAATATTGCTGTTCTACAGCAGGAAATTACCCACGATGGCATAGATGGATCCAGGCAAATGAAAAGGGAGGAGTTGACAACTTTATTAAAATCAAAAAGTATTGAGATACACAGCCAGTCAGATTCAAGTTTCTTGGGGGAGCAGTGTACTACAAATGTGCTCTGATTCAACCCTGAGTTAGCATCCACAGACTAAATCATCAAGGAATCTGCCTAGCTTATTGATCCATCTGGGAGACACTACTAGTGGCAGCCAGGAGAGGTCAACCTAAAACACGGAGAGACAGGGAGAAGGGCTTTGAGTGCTGGGTGTCAGTCAGTCTAGTGTGGCCTGGCTGAGCCACGGCGAGTGACAGTGATGAGGAGTAATCTGAATCGGTCCCCTGACAGAGAAAAACACCCAGCAGCTGGACCTTCTCTTTCTCCAGTCTCTCTCCAGTCTCTCTCCAGTCTCTCCCCACTGTGAGTTATAGGCGGCAGTTATCTGATGGAGCACTTAGTTGCTGGTGGAGCCTTGTTTTCAAGTATTCTTTTCACTTACGTTGTATCGATCCCTGTTGCCAAAGTGTTAATGATGAGTCATACTATTAAATGTTATGACCCACACCGTATTCAATTACCCCCCTTTCTGATAGAGATGGGCCCTTGTAATTAAGGTCTAAACAGATGCACTTAGAAAAGAAGAACAGCAGGCAACACAAAATTACCCAGATAGCCTTCACACTGATACCAGAAGAGAATAAATTCTGCAGCAGAGCAGATCTAAGGCGGTGTAAGTTTATAGTTCTATTTTTTTTTTAGCGGTTTCTCTCACTAAAAGAGACTAATGCTTTGGTGAAACTAGTGAAATAAAATACCGGTGTGAAACCGACAAGATAATCATTTACGGGATTTAATGAGAGGAGTACATACTTTAAAAATGTATACAGCGTGGCATTTGCTCAGTTGGCTTTAGGTTGTGTAGGGAATGTGCAGTCACAGGGGTATATGTAATGCCCAGGGCCTCCGGTCAGACGAAGGGTTTTATTTACATGAATAATTGAATGTAACAAGGCGGTGTGGGACACAGTTGTGTAAATGCAAAGTGCTGCTGTTATGAGCTTATCATCACTAGAGACAGAGTGAAAAGATTGTACAGGAGTTAGTTAGTTAGTATCTTTTGACTATATGTTTTTATGTAAATGTAAAGAGTGTTCCAGTTCTATGTTGAATTCTAATGAGCTGCCGTATGGAGGAATAAGACGATGAAGGCGATGGGATATTCTGTTCAGTGGTCTGGCCACTACGTCTAGATGTGTTGGGTCAAGCTGGAGGCTGGGTTACTTTCATCTAATAATTCACAGGACCAGAGTCAACCAAGGGTGATTTTAGATCAGAATTGGCACGTTTGGATATCTCTAGGGTAGTCTAACTTCTCACAGGAATAGAGTTGGAACACCCTGCTACACACTTAAATGATGTTTCTGAGAAATGTATCATCTGCTGACCCAGGGCTGCTTCATCTGAACATGTTTTTCTAATTGCATAGGAACAGCCATCCTTTAAACCATGACAACATCTTCATGTTTGATCTGCGGTGTTTAAGTGGATCAACTATCGTAAGTGGGATTGATTTTGTATTTTGTTTGCAGGCAGCATCACGAACAAAAGGACCTAGTCCACGTGGTTTGGGAATATTCTTCTGCTAGCGCCTCTGAAATTGATTCATTTGATAGCCAGTTTGCTCTCTGACTCTCTGAGTGAGGGCAGGCTTCTCTCCGCATAAGTGTATTAGATTCTCAGGACAGTCTTGTCTGATTGAGCATTCAGTTCACCCTGTAGCAGCCCGAGGGGCATTAATAAGAATTGTATCAGAGGCCATGAAGGCTGTGAAACTGGAAAGTTTCTGCTGTCAAAAGAGCAAAATCCCATGAATATTCTATTGGTCTCATGTAGCAGAGCGATGGGTGCTACAGCATTCCTTTAGTCATAAATTAGCCCACGGGGCAGGGCACATAGAGTGACAGTCAGAGCTAGCATCCACGTCACAGCCCTAAAACACTCAGTCAGAACATCGGCATTGGCTTTGGTTTGACGGACCTGACTCCAGTGCTACCGTGCCACCAGTGTAAGAGAATTATGCTGTTGAGGAAGCTGTTTTTGAATATACTATTGAATCTATTGCATGTATTTGAATAAGATATACAACATTAGACTAATGCAGTAGACTGCAGGCCTGTCTGAAGCCCGGCAGGTAAATGAGGTGCTCTTAGATCAGATAACTCCAAGTCTTACTGGCGTCTCATTAACTATGTTAAAACAATGCCTTTGGGAGAGTCGTGGTTTAAAATGGATAAAACCAGGATCCTGGATTTTAGTGATGTTTACAGTTCTGCGTGACAGAAAGAAAGAAAGTAATGTCTAGTGTCTCAGGCATAATCTCTTCAAAACCCGAAAAATAAACGCTGCAGCAAACACTATTACTAGCGAAAAGATCATAACCTTTGAGCAGAACTTTCAGGGACCTTGACTTAAAGTCCTCTGATGCTATGTTGGCTTTTCGAAAAGTCGGCAAAAAAACTCTTGTTACTTTTGCTCAAACTCAAACGACTTTTTTCTCACTCGGCCAATTTGTGTCCGAACCCTCTCCAGGCCTGGATATAGACTGATGTCAGAAAGTGCAGTGCCCTCGCTAGACAAGAACAGACTCACTTAATGTCTTTCACTGTAAGATCGCACATTTACAAATGCTCCCCTTTTTCTCTACGTTTTGGAGCACGTGCTCAAGTATTAATGTGCAAGGTCGTCTCGTGGTTATCTTCTTAATCTAATAAAGTGGAAACAAGCACTCTCAATGGCAGTGTTCAATTCTGGAATATTACGGTGTAAAACCAGCTGAAACTGCTCCAGTGCACCTCTTGTACACCTCTGCTCTCTCAGACGCACACACAATGCATCACAACTTTTTTTTAGGATAGAATGAGGTGGGAGTTGGGCTTGGTACAAGTCACGGTACAGTACATCCTCAGGGATGTAACCTACATCTTTGTTTTTTTATCCTCTCTGAGCTGCATCGAACAGCTTCTTCTTACCGTTGCCTAGGGTGTTATGCAAACATCTCAGAGTTTTCCCGTCATTTTTGTTTTGGCATTTATACGTTTACACGTTGTAAGCATGTTTCCGTGCGTATTTTAGAGGAAGTCAAAATGGGCATATATCGCTCGACGGTAGTCCTCTCCTGGGTGCCACTGAATGGGTGTACCTGGTCTCTCTCTCTCTCTCTCTCTCTCTCTCTCTCTCTCTCTCTCTCTCTCTCAAATGGCTTTTTCCTGCGATGTGTAAAATCTCACAGGGCTCAATTATAAGTGTTGAAGGAAACAGAGGGACTGGTGTTTTCAGTCTTCAAATCTGTTCTGCTGAGTTCCTGCTTTCTCTGTTTACTTCACTGCACGAGCCAAGCCTTTTGCCCTTTCAGCAGCATACTATTGTGTTTTTATTCCCAAGAATTATATATCATCACATTTGCTGGGTTTTCTTTTAAATCTACAGTGCTAATTATTATTTCCCGTCATAAGCAGAAATCTGACCTAATGCTAATGCGCCAAAACACACGAATGTAACAGTGAGCACAGCGCTGCAACTAAATAGTACAGAAAAGTCCACATTCAAGCATAACACTGTTTTAATTGCTCCACAGCTTACCCGTATACTCCACAGCTTACACATATTGTTCGTCTTAACACAATGCATGCACATAGATGTCTGTTATTCATTCTGCCATGTTTCTCTCTGTGTTTTGGGGTGGGGGGGGGGGGCAGCAGAACGAAAAAAGCCTGTAGAATAACAGTTTGCGTTGAGCACCGGAGCTGATGACCTCAGGGTCAGCAAATGCATTGACAGATCATAGGTGCCCTCCGTCTCCGACACCCACTCCCGTTGAGCAGCGGCCGAGCATCTTCCATGATTAGGTGCAGCCTCTGCGTCGCGAGCACATTGGAGATGAGGAGGGGGGTTTGGGGGGGCGAGGCCATCCATTCTGGAGCTCCAGCTACTGTCTGGATCAGTAGATCTAGTAAATAGATGAGTGTCCTGACCTACAGCAATGTCCTGCATACACCACTGACCTGGTACATCGGTCTCTGGAGTAACGCTATACTTTTACATTGATATTAATGTGCTCCCACTGTATGCGTGCATATATATGCAGCAGGACATGTAGATATACTACTTCCCCTGTAAGCAGTCTCAATCCCCTTACTCAGCTGTCGTATGACTGTACTGATAGGAAAGCTAATCCACTGGTAACTCTGGGGATTGAATTTCTGGGACCTACCCGCTCTCAGTTACCGTGTAATACCAGTTGTAATGGGAGGGAGTATAATCTGTCACTACACAGCATAACGTCTGGGTTCCGTTATACCTTGTTGCCTCTTACTGGGTTGGACAGGGAATTATCTGTCCCTCTCCAATGGAGCGATCAGAGACTTTTGAATGATTTTTAAATGCAAATCTGAACTGTTGAGTAATATCGGTAATTTCGGTAACAGCGAGTAGACACACTGATATATCCTCTGGCTATTTGTCCAGAGGCAGGTAAAGCTCTTCTCTAAAGATTAGAGACATATATTTAGCTTGTGATCCATGATGGTGAATATGTGGCCCGTGCAAACACACAGTCCCAGAGGTCTGATCATTTCCCACTCGACTGATCCTGCCTTTTACGGGGCTCACACCTTCACGCTCCACATAATGAGCCCGCCTGTGACATCATTAACTCTCGCAGCTCACCCTTTAGGCTACCTATCGGGGGTTTTCAACTTTGCTGCATCATCTACATACATTCATTACATCCTTTTCAAGCAATATGAATCGGTTTCATCAGCAGCTATATAATAATTATTAAAAGGGCATAGCCTTAAATACTATTGAATACATGTATTTACATTACAGTATTAGACCATTGCCAGTTCAGTCAGTGGCATGGATGGAGGGATGGGTGAACAGACCTCCCTCCTGGACTGTGTAGGGCAGGCTGCAGTATCCTCCAGGATCTATGGCTGAGTGAAGAAGTCTTTAGGGCTGCTGTCCATGGTGCTGATTCAGCCCAAGGAGATGAGCAGGGAAAGCAATCACTCCAGAACTCAGACTCAACTATAAACATTTCTACTTGTGGAGATAGTTATTTGCTTTAAGTCCAAATAAGTCAGTTTATGTATGAGGGGAACAGAGCTATGAGTTACTCAATTATGTCCTGTATTGACATTGAGATCCATGTCGGATATCAGGTGTTCTTTTACGCCAAATATTTCCCTGAGCAGCTCCCAAGTCGTTCATTCGTAGTGCTACTCACCGACGCAAATAGATTGAGTTATTTTCGAAGGACTGCCGTTTGTGTCAGAAAAACGCTGCATCACACTATTTGTTCAGCAGAATTAAATCCACCAGAGACGTGCCTCTGGTGTCAAAATGGATTTGCTGCTCCGTGATTTGTGGGATCGGTAGCAGCCTCTTAACACAATTTCACGGAACAGGAGATTATTGATAACAAGCCATGAGTATAATGGCCGGCTGCTGCGAGCGTGGTCAGTGAGGAGGGAAGTGTCATGCATTGGGAAGATTGATGCAGGCCACGCTGTGGGAGGTGAAACGCATTTCCAGAGCCGTGACCAGGAAGCCATGGCCAAGGTAAAACTCTACATGTACGTATTGTATATATGATATATCCTGTCAGGCAGTTCCGCACTATGCGCCCAATGCAAGGAGAGAAAGTTGTAAATAAACACGTTGATATGAGAAAGCCGTTATACAGCTCTGTCTAGACATGATAAAGCCGTGAAAAGTAGACGTGATATTGTTGTACAGGATCTGCAACTCAAAGCAAATGGATGACTATCAACAGTCGGGTTATGAGGCAAAGTTTATATGAGCTCTGTTATCGTTGGAATGCATTTTTATACCTCGCTGTAAATAAACCAATGGCAACAGTGGCCATGGTTAGATGAGCTGCCGTAAAAACCGCAGAATCCTATTAAATTTTTTATAAAAGCAGCCATGTTTTATGAAGCCAACTCCACTCAATATTCAAGGTTCATAGCTTGGCATTGGGACTTGGGAGGGAGCAGCTGTCAGGCTCTTATTACAAAGGCTGTTGCACTGTACAATAACAATCCATATATCTCAGAGACCTCCACATTGGAGTCGACGTCTTGTGTATCCCATCTCACCGAAAACAGGTTTTCCTTTTGATGTCACTTGTTCCCATCAACAACCTCTCCTGTGATATCTGAAGAGCTAGATCCTTCTGTTGAGCTTTGATTGGATACTGTGTGGTGCCCCGCCTCAGAGACGACGTTCACCTTCCAGACAACACAATAACAACTGTAACAGAGCTGTCCACGCTTCTAGCACTTCTAACCCACCTGAGCTTTCATTTCCTGCTGTGCTGGGTTCCTTAGCTAGTGATGCATCAGAGCACACAGCGTGCACAAAAAGGCCTAGCTACTTCATGGGAGTAGCTGTTGCCTTGACTCTGACATTAAGTTTGGCTGACTGTGTGATTTGATGTACTCCGTGGCCCCGGCTGATGCACTCTTCATTATTTGTCAACCCGGCAGAGCATGACTTATTAATGACTTCTTCACGGTTTATTAAGCTCACCGTCAAAACACTTCATTGGGGACTTTTTGGGTGAAAAGTTCTACTCCTCTCGTCCCACTGATTTACAAAACTCTTTCCAGCTGAAGGATCTAGAAACGAACTCTCGACGGGGTCCCTCCTTGAAAACAGTCGTGTTTGCTTTACTCACAACACCTGAGTCACTGACTCAACCCTGTGTAACCCGAAACGATAATTCGGTGAGCTTGATCATCACATAAGAGGGAATGACTTCTTATGTGCAGTTTGCGTGCTGCATCTTTAGGCATATTGTCCATGTTATTGCAGAGCTGTGTTTGCTGTATCAATCAGGCTTGGTTATGGTCACCCATCGCCATTCATCCTTTGGCCTGTAGATGTCCATTTGCAGGGCCTCCCAGTAGATGATTTAAGCAATCTACAGTTATCACCGCCTCAACAGTGACTGGCGGCCATGCCAAATGGGCCCACAGCCTGCCAGAAGAAGTGCAGTGTGGCTCCCCTTCCCTGCAACCTCATAACAGGAGGCTTCCATTAAGAGGGCCTTCTTATTTTAGGCATGGCTCCCATCCTCTGCCCTCTCTATCCCCTCCAGTCTCTCCTGTAGGGGGGTTGTCAGCTTTATGGATGTTACTTGCTCTTGGAGCACATTGCAGCCAGAGCTGGCCCCTGGATGTCATCTGGAGGTATGAGACTATAGCTTTACTTAAGAGGAGGCTCTCTCTCTCTCTTTCTCTCTAACGCCCTCTGCCCTCTCCACTGAGGTCTGACAGACAGATGTTCTTTTCCTGAACCTGTTTACTTGTTGGGCTCAGAGCCAATGAAGCCAAGTTTAGCACTTGCTTGTTACTTTGCCTGTGGCAATGTCTAGACCAGCTCCCTCCTCCTCCAACACATTCACCAGTCTGCTTCCTCTGCTCATTAAGCTTGTCTGGTGTTCATAAAAAAAACAGAATATGTTTAAAGAGAGTTGGCAGGCATAGTTCTCCCGTTCAGAGTGACTCACTGTAAAACAAAGTTAGATGTTAAGTCTGTGATCAGATGGATATGTGGAATTATCATGGGTCTAGTTATACAATGACAACCCAGAAGCTTTTCTGCCGTTTTTTTTTTGTTGCGCTCAGAGACAAATGAGATAATCTCATCAATTGAGAATGACATCATGTTGCTACATCTCAGCTCAAGTGATCAAAGAAGAGAGAAAACAAGCTAATTGGATCTCGTCAGGGAAATCAGGTATGACAGATACTGTGTGGAATGTAGTTAAAAACTTGGAAAATACTGTCTGGATGTATAGAGCTGGGTTTGTATCACTCAAACAGGCAAAAGAACGTGGGAAAATACAGACAGTGCTGTATATCAAAGTCTTTGTGTCTGGGAAATAAATATGCAAAATACTGATGTTTAGGGCGCTTCATGAAGTGTTTTAGTAAAGCGATGTTACTTACAGGGAAATAAATGTGGGCTTGTGACATGCCAGTGACTCTGGTGCGCTAGATCTGGAATGGGCAACTTTGTTGGGGGTGGGGGCCATAAGAAAATCTTAACTCATCATGAGGGGCAGGAGTGGTTCCCAGGTCTGTGTACCCACATCCATACCCACACATGCAGTCAGAGCCCTAACCTCTCCCTCTGGGTCACAGAGGTGAGGTGCTATGAGTAAACCTCAGCAGCAGTTTTAGAGTTTATTTCCTGCAATTCTACACATTTTACCACGGGGCGGAGAGAAGATTTATCAATTTGATGCACTAGATGATCAGTGGTTAGGCTAGCTTTAACTTCATTAAATAGCCCTTTATGTTGCCACTTCCTGTAGACTGGAGGAGCAAGCCAAAAAGGAGCCTATCTTTAGGCCTGGCTTACTGCTGAGTCATAATGAGTCTAAAATGTGTGAGAAACGGAACATCCAGTGGCGGTGGACGATGCATCCCAAATGGCCAACAAGCTCTCACAGTCTCACTGCAGAATTAGATGTTCATCCACGTTCTCCAAACGTCAAATTGGAAGTTGCTCTAAACGTTTTTGTTGCTACTGCTGCTCTGTATTGTTCCGTTTCTCCAAACACCACATTACAAAGTTACGGGTTAAGTTGAGCCAGTCATTCCGAATGGTTAAGAGTTAAGCTTTGGGATGGGGTTAAAAAAAAAAACAGGGTTCACAACTGGGATCGAACACACAACCTTCTGATCCAGAGTCATGGGGTTACAGCCATCCATCACCCCTGTCCACAACACCCTAGCCTACTTGATGGTAATAGCGCTCACTGTTGCCCCTAGTGGCCTGTTTTGAAGGCACTTCCCGACGTCGTCAGGACATCAATCTTCAACGGCCTGGTGGAAATGGCACCCTACTCCTTATATAGTCCTCTACTTTTGACCAGAGCTGTATGGGTCCCGGTGGAAAGTAGTGCTCTATTCAGGGGATAGGGCGCCATTTGGGACACACACGGAGTCTCCCTCCCAGCCTCCTTTCCTCTACTGTCAGGGTGGTGACTGGCACATGCAGTCTGCCTTTCACTGTGAGCTGGGTAATTACGTGGTCAGTGAAAACTCTCTTATCTCTAATGAACACTTGCAGCTAGCGTTTTAAAAGCTTTCTCATCTGCCGTGGGGAAGAAGAAGAAGAAAAAGAGATGCTGCTACTCACTTACCGTCAAGCTTCCTGTGTGCCCTCATTCTTGTATCTTCTCTGAGGCTGCACCATCCCTGTTGTGGGTAAACATCTGATTTTATGCCGTTGGGTTGTGACTTCAAGTGGTGCATAACATTTAGATGATATGGGAGCCACAGTACTGCTGACTACTGATGGCTTTGCTCTTTGCTGTAAATAAATAGGGAATCTATTTACCAATAGCCCAAAATGACTACACAAGACATATACAGCAATATAGGAGCAGCTATGCAGTGAGATTCACAGTGCTGGTTGATCCATAGCAGTTGCCCTAATGAATGTATTTCGTGCACTGACACAGATTACTGACTGAATCACACAATGAGTGGGAGATCTCCCAGATCAGCTCTATCTAGGAGTAATTAACACGTAGACACTGAGGACTTGGCCTGACAATTTTATCAGTCACATCTCACACGTTTTATTGATTCAAACTCTCCCGGTGTTTGCCATTTCAACTGCATAAGCTCTGCCTTGAGTGCTGACATTTCGATGTTTTTTAAAATTGTATTTCTTAAAACACATACCTGCTTTTAGTTTTACCAGCAAACTGAATACTTTAACATAATCGACAAACAAACACGGAAGGCAGAATAGCATTTGCACAATTTGACTTTGATTGGCCACTTCTATGTCAGAGAAATTCCTTGAGCTCAGATCATTAGCATAAATCACTCACAAAGCCTGATGCAGCACAAATAAAAGGGAAAAGGAAGGATGAAAATGGAATGATTATGGGTTTCTCAGAGTGAGGCTATCTCTGCTAGACAGACTGCCGGGTGTGAGTGCTGCTATCACAGATGTGTTGCTGCCAGCCAACTGAAGAACGAGTGGAGAATGGTCGAAGGAAAGAGAGAGAGAGAGAGAGAGAGAGCGAGTTGGTCACTCTGGGGTTTACACAGTGAACATGGTAGTCAGACTGTCAAAGCGGGGCGTGGCAGCTCTCACGGCCCTGCCTCTGTCGTTGTGACAGTACCAGTGACAAGGCTGCAGCTGTAGCGTGATTTGATTGAGCCTACGCCATGTGGAAACGATCAATGCTATCGCACGTTACCGGTCCTGCTCTGAGAACACATCACCCACATCAGATGGGCTGCCACATGCTATACAACAGTCCCCCTCGGAGACAGACCCCCCGGTTGTACTGTCTTTGGTTCCCGATGTCCTGTCTATGGTATCTATCACGATGGATTTAAGGTATGTCAGTGGATTTAACACCATTGACTAGTGCTGTGATGCCATTGAAGATCCAGCCCCGATTTGGGTTTACTACTGCCAAGTTTATAGTTTATTATATACCCAGTAAAATAAAACTGGTAAAGTATTTCCTGTTGCCATGAATATCTCTCATGAAGTACAGCATGCCACTGGAGGTAGACCAACCCAAGCGGAAGTTCAAAGCCACTTAAGTCTTTATGATTCACAGCAGGTAATTGGCTGTCCTTATGGGTCTGTACGCTGGCCACATAAAGAACTGCCCGGTGTTTTACTGCCCCAGTTTAAAGGCGTCGGTATGATACTATGTGGCTACTAAGAGCTACTCTTTTCGCTGGTCAGTAAGCGTGTGGCACTGGCAACAGCTGATAAACTGGGAGGCTGATGAGATGAAGCCTTGGCCAGCTGCTGCACTGTGCCCGTGCTGCTGTTTGAAGGCTGTCAGTTTTACAGCTGACCTTGAGCAGAGTTCCGCACCGTAATTTATGGCAAATAATGTTCTAAGGAGACCCATTTCCAAGATTCACTGTCACTTCACACTAAACGATCACTCTGCCTCCAAAGACAATCTTCACTCCTGACAGGGCAATCCCATAAAAAAATATTGACCGGTCACCTGGGTGTCCTATCCAATTATGTGGAGTAGAAATTAATACTTTTAAAAGCTGCTAGTTTTTGAAAGGTTATTGCAATTTATTCTAGCGCTTTCCCTGGCGCGTTATGATCTATTGGCTTATGGCATCATTCGTTTCTGGTGTGAGCGTCTTGCCTTGCAAGAGTGAGCTACATTGCAAACTCATTGATGTAATTCTTATTCTGAATATTCAAATCCGAGAGCAAGCTATGTCGTGGCTTGGTAATGGTGTCTGAAGAATCTTTGACCTAAAAACGTATTTTTACTTTTATGTTTATAGCACAATAAATGATCAATCCAAGTTAATGTATTGATGGTACACTCAGTGTACAAATCATTAGAAACACCTTCCTAATGTTGACTTGCGCCACCTTTTCCCCTCAGAACAGCCTCAATTTTTCGGGGCATGGACTCTACAAGGCGTCGAAAGCATTCCACGGGGATGCTGGCCCATGTTGACTCCAATGCTTCCCACAGTTGTGTCAAGTTGGCTGAATGTCCTTTGGGTAGTGGACCATTCTTGATACATACAGGAAACTGTTGAGCGTGAAAAACCCAGAAGTTCTTGACACGGGATACTACCATATCCCGTTCAAAGGCACTTAAATATTTTGCCTTGCCCATTTGTCTTGCCCATACACAATCCATGTCTCAATATTGTCAATGCTTAAAAATCCTTCTTTAACCTGTCTCCTCCTTTTCATCTACACTGAGTGGATTTAACAAGTGACATCAATAAGGGATCATAGCTTTCACCTGGTCAGTCTATGTCATGGAAAGAACATGCTTTGTATATTAAAATATTGATTATCAATTTGTAATGCATAAATACAGTTTGCAGAAAAATCACATTTCCTAGCTATATGTGTCCATATGTGTAGATTGTTGTTACATTTATGTAGCATACCACATTGTACAATAATTATGGGGGAAAAATGGGCTCCCGAGTGGCACAGTGGTCTAAGGCACTGCATCTCAGTGCTAGAGTCTTCACTACAGACACTCTGGTTTGAATCCAGGCTGTATCACAACCGGCCGTGATTGGCAGTCCCATAGGGCGGCGCACAGGGTTTGACCGGTGTAGGCTGTCATTGTAAATAAGAATTTGTTCTTAACTGACTTGCCTACTTAAATAAAGATTAAATGAAAAAGTCTTTAAAAAATCATGAGTCATTACTGCAGTAAAATTCCACGTCACCTTTGAGTCATGCTAATCTCCTCCTACTACATATTATGCATGGCAGAAAAACCTAACACAAAACGGATTGAAGAGGTCTTTGGTACATAATTGGTCTAGCCTATACTCCATAATTAAACACATTTTGAGTAATTGCCTTTGAATGTGGACTCTGTATGTTCTTATATTTATTTCTCAGCTGCTCATGTTAAGCAGAGCTCTGCTATAAAACCGAAGTAGCCTACTCCGCGTCATTGAAAAACAGACCAGCGGGAAAGCGCTTGGCCTCCATTCGCTAGTCATATGGATGACATGTCTTTTTTCCCCCTGCCCATTTGATAATGGGCCATTCCAAAAGAATACTAATTTGACGTATTAGTAAAGACCAGATTAAGTTGAGAATAGTCTGATGGGGTGAAAATATGATCACTTGATGAGAGAACAGCTGTGCAGTCTGAGGTAAGGAACAAAGTGCACAACTTTCTCAGATCATCAAAAAGGTATTATCACATCATGCAGCCCATACATGTTTTAATTTCTAAGACATTCTAAATTTTGTATCATTCATAACTAATGTTGCCAAATAACTCTGAATCTGGCAGATAGGACCTGTTTCAAATGATCATTGTTGTGCTCAATATAGCCACTTCAAATGCACACTTGCTCCGGAATGTGAAAAATATACTTTCTATTTTATTCAGCTAAGATCAATTATATTCTTCTTACTATAAAATAATGGCATGGAACTTATAAGTATTTCTTGTCAGCTAAATGAAAAAGCATACAGCCTATGGCGTGGAGCCTAGCCAGATAACATACAGTAGGCCAACTCATATTCTCTTCTTCTGAAATACATTTTCTTCAAATCATAATGTTTCTTTAGACCTGGCTAAAATAAATAATGAATTATTGTGATGGTGTATATTAAATTGATTTATTAGACTTTTTAAATGTAGATGTTCCAAAGGCGTGCATCAGCTGCTTGTATGAGTGGAGGCTTGGAGATGCTAAACTTATTTACAGTGAGGGAAAAAAGTATTTGATCCCCTGCTGATTTTGTATGTTTGCCCACTGACAAAGAAATGATCAGTCTATAATTTTAATGGTAGGTTGATTTGAACACTGAGAGACAAAAAAATCCAGAAAAACACATGTCAAAAATGTTATAAATTGATTTGCATTTTAATGAGGGAAATAAGTATTTGACCCCCTCTCAATCAGAAAGATATCTGGCTCCCAGGTTTCTTTTATACAGGTAAGGAGCTGAGATTAATCTCAGCGTGTTACCTGTATTAAAGAAACCTGTCCACAGAAGCAATCAATCAATCAGATTCCAAACTCTTCACCATGGCCAAGACCAAAGAGCTCTCCAAGGATGTCAGGGACAAGATTGTAGACTTACACAAGGCTGGAATGGGCTACAAGACCATCGCCAAGCAGCTTGGTGAGAAGGTGACAACAGTTGGTGCGATTATTCGCAAATGGAAGAAACACAAAAGAATTGACAATCTCCCTCGGCCTGGGGCTCCATGCAAGATCTCACCTTGTGGAGTTGCAATGATCATGGGAACGGTGAGGAATCAGCCCAGAACTACACGGGAGGATCTTGTCAATGATCTCAAGGCAGCTGGGACCATAGTCACCAAGAAAACAATTGGTAACACACTACGCCATGAAGGACTGAAATCCTGCAGCGCCCGCAAGGTCCCCCTGCTCAAGAAAGCACATATACATGCCTGTCTGAAGTTTGCCAATGAACATCTGAATGATTCAGAGGACAACTGGTGAACGTGTTGTGGTCAGATGAGACCAAAATGGAGCTCTTTGCATCAACTCAACTCGCCGTGTTTGGAGGAGGAGGAATGCTGCCTATGACCCCAAGAACACCATCCCCACGTCAAACATGGAGGTGGAAACAACATGCTTTGGGGGTGTTTTTCTGCTAAGGGGACAGGACAAATTCACCGCATCAAAGGGACGATGGACGGGGCCATGTACCGTCAAATCTTAGGTGAGAACCTCCTTCCCTCAGCCAGGGCATTGAAAATGGGTCGTGGATGGGTATTCCAGCATGACAATGACGAAAACATACGGCCAAGGCAACAAAGGAGTGGCTCAAGAAGAAGCACATTAAGGTCCTGGAGTGGCCTAGCCAGTCTCCAGACCTTAATCCCATAGAAAATCTGTGGAGGGAGCTGAAGGTTCGAGTTGCCAAACGTCAGCCTCGAAACCTTAATGACTTGGAGAAGATCTGCAGAGAGGAGTGGGACAAAATCCCTCCTGAGAAGTGTGCAAACCTGGTGGCCAACTACAAGAAACATCTGACCTCTGTGATTGCCAACAAGTGTTTTGCCACCAAGTACAAAGTCATGTTTTGCAGAGGGGTCAAATACTTATTTCCCTCATTAAAATGCAAATCATTTTATAACATTTTTGACATGCATTTTTCAGGATTTTTTTGTTGTTATTCTGTTTCTCACTGTTCAAATAAACCTACCATTAAAATTATAGACTGATAATTTCTTTATCAGTGGGCAAACATACATAATCAGCAGGGGATCAAATACTTTTCTCCCTCACTGTATGTTAATTAGCAGTAAATAACCGTGAGACCAGCAGTCTTTTGCATGGCAATAACTGTTATGACCGCCACAGCCCTAGTTACATATTGCAATATTATTTTTGGAAGTAGTGTCTGCTAGCGTTAGGTGGCTGTACCTGCGCCAAAACTCTGGTATTTTAAAAATATTGAGCCAACATGTTTTCAGCACTTTTATTTCCATGACTGATCAAAACACATTTTCTCATGCTCTCTCTCCTCTCTGCAGCAGACATAAAGTGAGCAATGTGTTTGTAAAATCATCCCAATAAAAATCGCATTATCGAATCACAATACAGAATTGTAAGAATCGCAATACATATCTTATCGGCACCGACAGTAAGTGTCATGATGATATCGTATGGTGAGTTCCCTAGCAATTCCCAGCCCTATTGTATGGCCATATTAATGACCTCAAAGCGGAGTTGATTTATGACTTATGTTGCTGTGGAGAGGTCCTTGGACCCTGCTCTGGCACAGGATGATCAAGGCCCAGGCCCAGGTTGCATCCCAAACGGCACCCTATTCCCTTTGCAGTAGACTACTTATAAATAGGAAATAGGCAGCCATTTGGGACACGGCCCCAGCGTGTGCTTCTAAGCAGCTCTGGCTGGGATAAAGTGTGGAACTTCTCACCCATTAATAATTAGAGTCCGGCACTCAAGGACATTTCCCCCGGCTGGATCAGCACATAAATACATTAACTTGATGCAGGAGGGCTAAAAGTGGACTCACGTGGTGACACTGCAGTTTCTCACCCAACCTTTCTTCGTCTCCATCTCGGCCTAACGCCAGATCATGTTATAAATTAGCAGATTAGCATTTTGGGCTCAGGCAATTCCACAGTAACAGAGTGATGCTGGGACTCAGATTTTTCACTTTAAAATGTATGTCAAACAAAAACCAACGCAAAGTGAATCCATACAACTCTATGCACAAGGACTACATTTAACAATTTTGACTGTTTGTGCCGCCATTCTGTTACCAAACTTTGCATCTGCACTGTTCTTCAAGTAAATGTTTTTTTTTTTTTTTTTACATTTTCAGTTGTCCTTGAGCATAGAGTTGAATGGTTTGTTTAACTTTGCAATCATTAGTTTTAGTTTGGCATACATTATAAAGTGAACAATCTGAGTGTCAGCACTCTGTTACTGTGGAATTGCCCTCTCCCTTCCCTTTCCTTACCCCGATATAGAACAACAGCCCGTATTAGCGCTAGTGTAAAACTCCTTAGCAGTTGTAAAGGATGGATAAGACCTGAGTGGACGCTAAGGCCATTTGTTATCATTAATAATTTGACTGCTGGGTCCCACAAAAGGCATTCAAACAAATAAGCAAACACCACTAAGAAACCAGCAGGGAACGTTTAGAGAGAGTCCTGCATAGAGGATTTCTGCTGTTGGTGCGGTCATGGTGCTCTCTCAAATGAGCAGGGTGATGGATGAGAACGATAAAACCAAACGGAGGTTTTCTCATTTGCACCACTGACAGAGTTGCTTTATAATGCAAATGTCTGATCAGCAGATCTAATACTGGAGGCCATTAAACACTAGATCCCAAGTATTACTGTTGAGAAAGGGGCTGGCTGTGCTACCAAAGCAAATGTATTTGTCAAATTAATCTTGGTAATGCTGCTGATAGTAACGATTCTGAATGAGAGTCTACATAAGTAAGCATTTTGTTTCCCAGGCATTAGCAGGAAGAGGGCTGCTGCCCGTTGAGCTAGAGTCATCTCTCAGCACGCTCTCATCAACAGTGCAGCAATCGCATTACGCTGTACACCAGTACAGTCAGGTGCAATGTTCCCACAAATGTTTTTGTGCACTGAGCAAATCTCAGGTCTGCTGAGCGCAAACTTGAACGTTGTGAAAATTCTCTGCTCCTTCCAGTGCGTGTTTACTGTGAACACTGAGGCTGTACCCACTTTAAGATACAGTTTTAACATTGGCCATGTATAGTACTGTTATGACAGAGAATCAGACAAATTATGCTACCCTCTGCCTATTGGCTATTTAGCTTATTCAAGTCTGTCTCAAAATACAACACTGCCCCTTTAAGACCAAATAAAAAGCTCTTTACCTGACTTGCTTTTCAAAGATGGCTAGAAATGCACTCATTTTGTTCTCTTGTAGGAAGCAATCACTCCCCCATTTCTGACTACAAATGATCTATAACTGGGCTAATAACTTAATAACTAGCAAAGGATATGAACAACATGTGCACCCGTGGCTATCAAAGACCGTTCATGCTTTAAACACAGTCCAGTTCAAAGTAAATGGCATAGATCCATATATGGCAATGGTCTATTTCCATACAGGCCTACTGCAGCTCTGATTGTTTACGCCACACCGGTCAAGATCACTTTGAGTCAAAATGCAAGGCGAGATCTAACTCTCAGATTTTTTTTTTTATGACTTAAAGAACATATGCTTATGCAACATTAACCAATTATAAACAGTACTGTAGAAATGAGATTTGTCCAGTAAGGTATAGGCCCAATACATTATCACCATATATTGGCTTAGCTTGAATTGCTCTGCCAATGCATTGTTGTTAGGGCCATTTAAATATATATATATATATTTAAACATTTGAGGTAGGCTATACTGTATGATCACACCGGTAATATATCTGTTGTTGTATTACTTGTGAAGCACAGCTGAGTGAACACACATTTAAATAATTGGTGCTTGCATCTGATAGTTAGTCTCAGCGGAGAGGGTCCCTCCGCTCTCCCTTACCACTAAGGGACACTGTCTTCCAGATGATGGTGAAACTCGAGTCACACCACATTATTTCTGCCTCATGCACAAATTCCTGTTAGTCCTATGAACAGAGAAAGTGAAATGTTCCTCAATATTAAAAAAAGACCCAAGCCGCTAATCATAACAACAACGCAAGCCTATACATACACTTTACTACTCATTCATTACTGCTGCAGTGCTTCTTGTAGCGCTGAGTGGAAATAGGAAGAAGTGTTGAATACAAAGTGTTGACAGTACTGAGTAAGAACATAAACATGAACTCGCTCATAAAAACAGCATCTTTTTGCGTGCGTCTGTCACGTGGCTCAGTTGGTAGAGCATGGTTCGACTCCCGCGGGGGACCAGTATGACAATGTATGCGCTCACTACTGTAAGTCGCTCTGAGTAAGAGCGTCTGCTGAATGACTAACATGTAAACGTTTTAGAGTGTCTGTGTATGATTGGGATGAAGAAGAGTCCTGTTCACAAACGTAGCAGCGGGGTTGAAAACTCCACAGCCTCACCACCTACAGACAGACAGAGACTCTTATCTTCTGTCCTCCTGTATTACCTCTCCGTTGGCCCAGCAGATAACCCCTCTCTACCGCTCTCCTCTTGGAGGAAACAGTAAAACCTACTGATGGGGAACTGCTCTGAGGAATACCACCGCCACTACCTCTAAGATGAAGAGGGGGGGAAGGGATATGGAGGCACACGGAGGAAGAGATAAGGAGGTGAACTGATTGCCGTGTTTATTACCTCAGCGCAAAGCCCGCTGCCTGTGCACATGTTTTTGTGCTCTACATTCAATTACATGTAATGGTATTGTATAGGGAGATAGTGTGGAAGTGGAGAGAGGGAAGAAGAAAGGGGAGGAGATGGAAATTGTTCACAGCAGAAATCAACGCTCCTCCAGTGAGCGGTGTGAAGATTGTTATCGTCTCTACGGGCGAACGTTGTGATCTACGGCGTATCCTGTATTGCTGTGCATGCTTCACAGGTTCTGTTCTACCTCATCAAAACCCAAGACTGTGGTTCATAATTAGGGAGGTGTAAGACGCGGCGAGTTCACAAGCCCAGCAATCTGTTGCATGCAGAGCTGTCGCTTTTTTAATTATTAAAATGAATCTACTCTTGTGCCTATTTGCATAAGTTAAATGAATATTTGTTCTGCGCCGGTTGGCAAACACATTCCCGTTCCTAACAGTTTATAAGCTCTGTTACTGGCAGGGTGTGAGGATCTTACAGGAGGAATATTCTCCATGAATCCACTGATACCAGTGGGAGGACACAGTTCAGTGGCCTTATATATGACTATTTTAAGTGATTGAAGAACTGTGCATTCCTTGAGGGCAGACCAACAACAACCTCCCCCTCCTCCCCCAAGGGATTTGACCTTTTTACCCCGTGGCCTTCAGGGTCAGAGTATTCTATAATCACAACATTGGCTGTCTTCCTCCTATCTCCATCCTTCTGCTCCTACTCCATAAGACTGGAGTGGAGAGAGACCAGCATATGAATCGTATTGATTGTTATGAGCCCCCCTTTCCAAATGTATGTTATAATATTCTTGTGATTGAGTATAGTCCCGTTGCATCAGTCTGCATGGAATAAATTACGGACAGGCTCAAAGCCAGAGAGAATCAATACATAATATGAAGAGAAAGGTGGGGGGGGGGGGATTTTTATGTCTGTATTGAATTCCTCTCTGAGACTCGGGCTCCAAGCCAACAGACTCTTCCTATTGTCTGGGAGAATGGCTGTAGCTAGCAGGCCAGGCAAGCTTGTTGCTTTTGTTATGATCATTTGGGTTCAAGGTAAAAGCTACAGTAATCACAAGGTTGTTCACTCAGTGTGCAACACACCAGCGTGGCCCATTTGTTTACATATGTCACGCCCTGACCTTAGAGAGACGTTTATTTTCCTCTAGTTTGGTTAGGTCAGGGTGTGATGTGGGGTGGGCAATCTAGTTTGTCTATTTCTTTGTGTTGAGCCGAGTATGGTTCCTAATCAGAGGCAGCTGTCTGTCGTTGTCTCTGATTAGGAATCATACTTAGGCAGCCCTTTTTTCCACCTTTCGTTGTGGGATCTTGTTTTTGTGTCGCTGCCTTTGAGCAGCCCCAGAACGTCACATTTTCGTTTTCCCTCCTGTTTGTTGTTTTGGTGAGTTTCCTTTTCATTAAAAAGATGTGGAATTCCATGCACGCTGCGCCTTGGTTTATTTATGATCGGGAGTTTGAAGATAGCGATCGTGGAAACATAATGGTGTCTGAATGACAAATTGAATCATACTTAAAACCTCTTGTTTCTGTCACGAGCGGAATGAACCGTTTAAGGAGTGAGTCAAGCGCAGGAGACTGAGGTCCGTTGGAACAAACTTAATTTAATAATCCAATGGCAAGATCCATATATGGCTGAGAGCATAACAGTAAAAAATGACTTAAAAGAAAGCTCCGCTCAAAAGGCAGACGGGGCGCAGCCCGGCAACCCTAATGCCTATACAATAAAAGTAACACCACACGTAACAAAGAACAATCCCGCACGAATCCTAGCTAAACACAGACAGACTAAATACCCCCCCACTAATGACAAACACAAAACAGGTGCAATCACAAAACAGACATAACTAACAGACACTGAAACACAGATCGGTGGCAGCTAGTAGGCCGGCGACGACGACCGCCGAGCGCCGCTCGACCGAGGAGAGGCGCCACCTTCTGTGGATGTTGTGACAGTTTCCAGGGTGTCCAGATATTTGGCGGGCCGAGACTGTTTCAGAGGAGAGAGAAGTGGCATTAAAAGCATAATAATTAAGTTCTGTAAGTATACTGGACAAAAATATAAATACAACATGCAAGAATTTCGAAGATTTTACTGAGTTACAGTTCATGTAAGGAAATCAGTCAATTAAAATGAATTAATTAGTCTCTAATCTATGGATTTTCCGACTGGGCAGCCAGAAATACTCCTCAGTTTCATCAGCTGTCCGGGTGGTTGGTCTCAGATGATCCCGCAGGTGAAGAAGCCGGATGTGGAGAATCCTAGGCTGGCGTGGTTACACGTAGTCTGCAGTTGTGAGGCTGGGTGGATTTACTGCCAAATTCTCTAAAACGACATTGGAGGTGGCTTATGGTAAAGAAATGAACATTAAATTCTCTGACAACAGCTCTGGTGGACATTCCTGCAGTCAGCATGCCAATTGCACGCTCCCTCAATAATTGAGACATCTGTGGCATTGTGTTGTGTGACAAAACTGCACATTTTAGAGTGTCCCTTTATTGTCCCCAGCACAAGGTGCACCTATGTAATGAGCATGCTGTTTAATCAGCTTCTTGATATTCCACACCTGACAGGTGCATGGATTATCGTGGCAAAGGAAAAATGCTCACTAACAGGGATGTAAACAAATGTTTGCCCAGAATTATAGAAGTAAGCTTTTTGTGCGTATGGAAGATTTCTGAGATCTTTTATTTCAGCTCATGAAACATGGGACCAACCCTTTTACAAGTAGTGCAGTCATAAAGGAATTATTTCCCCCTGAATTTTCCCTGCAAACATGCTTGTGTTTATGCTAATGTACAATGTTCTAGTGATGAGTTCTGTTTTATTCTCATGTGCTGGTACACTTAACACAGTACAGATGTACAGTGCATACGGAAAGTATTCAGACCCCTTGACTTTTTCCACATTTTGTTGCGTCACAGCCTTATTCTAAAATTGATTAAATCGTGTTTTCCCCTCGTCAATCTACACAAAATACCCCATAATGCAAAAGCAAAAACCGGTTTTTAAAAATGTTTGCAAATTTATAAAAAATGTAAAACTGATATCACATTTACATAAGTATTCAGACCCTTTACTCAGTACTTTGTTGAAGCACCTTTGGCAGCGATTACAGCCTTGAGTCTTCTTGGGTATGACGCTACAAGCTTGGCACACCTGTATTTGGGGAGTTTCTCCCATTCTTCTCTGCAGATCCTCTCAAGCTCTGTCAGGTTGGATGGGGAGCGCCGGTGCACAGCTATTTTCAGGTCTCTCCAGAGATGTTTGATCAGGTTCAAGTCCCGTCTCTGGCTGGGCCACTCAAGGACATTCATAGACTTGTCCCAAAACCATTCCTGTGTTGTTTTGGCTGTGTGCTTAGGGTCATTGTCCTGTTGGAAGGTGAACCTTCACCCCAGTTTAACTGACTGCTCTGGAGCAGGTTTTCATCAAGGATCTGTCTGTACTTTGCTCTATTCATCTTTCCCTCAATCCTGACTTGTCTCCCAATACCTACCGCTGAAAAACATCCCCACAGCATGATGCTGCCACCACCATGCTTCACCATAGTGATGTTGCCAGGTTTCCTCCAGATGTGATGCTTGGCATTCAGGCCAAAGAGTTCAATCTTGGTTTCATCAGACCAGAGAATCTTTTTTTCTCCTGGTCTGAGAGTAATTTAGGGGGCTTCTGTCAAACTCCAATCAGGCTGTCATGTGCCTTTTACTGAGGAGTGGCTTCCGTCTACCATAAATACCTGATTGGTGGAGTGTTGCAGACATGGTTGTCCTTCTGGAAGGTTCTCCCATCTCCACAGAGGAACTCAGGACCTCTGTCAGAGTGACCTTGAGGTTCTTGGTCACCTCCCTGACCAAGGCCCTTTTCCCCCGATTGCTCAGTTTGGAAGAGTCTTGGTGGTTCCAAACTTCTTCTGTTTAAGACTGACGGAAGCCACTGTGTTCTTGGGGACATTCAATGCGGTACCCTTCCCCAGATCTGTGCCTCGACACAATCTGTCTCGGACAATTCCTTCGACCTCATGGCTTGGTATTTGCTCTGACATGCATTGTCAACTGTGGGACCTTATATAGACAGGCATGTGCCTTTCCAAATCATGTCCAATCAATTGAATTTACCACAGGTGGACTCCAATCAAGTTGTAGAAACATCTCAAGGATGATCAATGGCAACAAGATGGACCTGAGCTCAATTTCGAGTCTCATAGAAAAGGGTCTGAATACTTATGTAAATAATGTATGTCTCTTTTTAATTTGTAATACATTTGCTAAAATGTCTAGAAACCTATTTTCGCTTTGTCATTGTGGGGTATTGTGTGTAGATTGCTGAGAATGTTTTTTTATTTAATCCACTTTAGAATAAGGCTGTAATGTAACAAAATGTGGAAAAAGTCAAGGGGTCTGAATACTTTCCGAATGCACTGCATGCCCAGGTGTATGCCAGTCAGGATAGTAGCTACATATGAGGACAGAGGTCCGGATCTCTGTACTTTTTTCGCATTTTTTTTAATAAAATAAAAAATGAGGAACCCAGTCGGGGTCTCAACTTACTGTTGAGAGGTAGAATAGTAGAATACACAAGGTGCAATTTAGAAACTTGGTTGTGTATCTGCAGTTTTCCTCTAAAACTGCGACAAAAAAAGTTCTGTAGAGCAAACATATTTGTTTACCTTGTATTAATAAAATGCTTTTTCTGCTAACAGATCCCTCTGTACATATTCAATTCTATTTTTTAATCCCGGTTCTGAGTTAATGTGTAGCGGCTAATTGTATAGCTAATAGGTTACGCGTTTGTAGATCGACTGAGGTAAATGAAGCTACAGCAAGCAATGTGTTTTTTGCTTGTTTTTGCCGTTCTCCAAATAGCATTTTAGAGTTTTTAAATTGTATAGAAATGCTGTAAATGAGTTTCAACTTTGTAAAAATCCCCCTCCTCACGTCACTAGAACCCAGAACCTGGCTACGACCCTGATGCCAGTCTATTTGTTTATGCCTGCTAGAGGTGAATGAGCTTCTCCCTGAGTGTGAGGTAAACAGATGTGGCAGTCCTTTAATTCACACTCACAGACCTTTACTGTGATGTGTTATCTTACAGTTCCAAATTTAAAAGGCTTCCCGTGGTTGTCGTCTCTGCTTAATTTAGCTCAAGCGAGGTTCCTTCATAATTACAAAAACAATATACCATTAATATTAGATGTAGTCTTGAAACAATCATGAAACTCCAAGCAGGTGACAGGATAGATGGTGAGTGTTGTATGTTCATGTGTGGCAATTGAGCACATGTTTGTAGGTGAAAGTTGTCTGGTCACAGGACATGTATTGTTGCCTAACGTGTGTAGTGAACAGGAAGGAAGCAGGAATAGCTGACCCTGTTGTCTGGTCTATGTTACTTATTATGTCGCTGCAGGTTACCTGTCCTTGGTGGTGACTTTGTCCTGTTCCGTGTTCACTTGTCAACAGTTGAGATGAGAAGGGAGATGGTTGGCAACCCCTGCTGCTTGCCTTGGCACACACACACACACTGTGAGTGGTGGTGGGGTATGAGCATTGCCTGGGGTGGGGGGTGACAGGCCACTAAATCTCCCCCACACTCATCTGTCAATCTTCCCTTGTTACCGCTCTCTTTTCCCTCTCCCTCCGTTTCTCTACCCTCCTCTCCTTCTCTCTTTTACACTCACTCCCTCTCTCTTTTTCTCACCTCCCCTACTCTCTTTTAGTATAGGATAAGAAACGTCTCTGTTTACACAATTCCTGGGCTGCACGATTAAGCCCACCTCTCATATCTCTGCTGATGTGTCGGCACCATCCCTGTTTTGTAGGCTTATTTTCAGATGAACTGACAGTTCCACACTAAAATAGCACCAAATTAAAACTGCTGTCATGTGGAAACAAAAAAATATATAAATCTATTATCGTAAGTAAAACTTTGCGCATATCACCTTGTACCACTTGCCTTAACACTTTAATGGCCCGTAGTGTTGTTGTTGTTCACCAGATATCAAGTAAAGGTAGTGTATAATCAGTTTACTATTAGCCAGTGGGGACCTGTTTATTGGCTTCATGTCAGAACATGTGATACAGATGAGCTCTACAAAGTTTGTTTTGATGTGTTGAAAGAAACTTCTGATCAGATTGTATTCAGTATATTTGTCAGTTTTGCCATAACTTTCGACTCATAAGTATTGTTCCATAACTTCAGTAATATCTTCAACCCACATCTTTATGCAGAGCGGATTTAGTTTGAGCTTTCATCAATTCGCAGGGAGCCTTCTGTTGTGTAACTACTTGAAAGTTTGAAGACAGGCTAAGTTTGACAACTTGGAGGAAGTGAGAAGCACTTTGATGGGAGGGAAGGAAGGCAGCTTCTCCCACTGGAGTCTAATCCAAGCAAGGCCCTGCAGCAGCCCTGCTGTGTAGCAGACAGCTGGGAAATGATTTCTACTGCGTGTGTTGTAGAGAAACGCTTACAGTCTGAGTTCTGACTTACCTGCATATGTATAAAGTTAATTTGCTAAGTGTGTGGAATCCGCCGAAAGAACGTGAGATAAGCTTCATCTCACAGACACTCATTCGGCACAGCTCTGGAACCACATTTCCGACTGTTCAAGCATGTTTCAGTTATCACCCGTCATGACGGATTTAGCCCCGCGACTGAAGGGGGCTGGAATTTAAATTCTCAGATCTACCAGAGAAATAATTTTCTCTCTTCCGTCCTCATGTCATCCGTCATAAAGTACAGGCATCTGTGAGACGGAGGCCTACCTATCAACATTCTTTATTTCTCTTTGAAACTGGAGGGATTTATCTCACGTTTACCCAGAATGCTTTGCACAACAACTAAGAAGCAGGAAGGAAGGGATCTAAATTGAGTTTTGTAAGCTGTCCTGAGCGTGGTGACAGATGAGAGCAATTATGGGGGAAAAAATCAAATACACATGAAATTATTCGAACCTGAGCTTTCCGATATTCCCCCACCCCTCCCCCACAGTCGAGTTATTTTCATGCGCCGTCTGTGCTAGGCCTACTAAACTGGGCGGAAATGTGACAACAGCTTGAGGCTAATTGTATTGAAAGAGAAACATACATCATTTATTCCATTTTCATTAGCTGAATCATTATCACTTAGACAAGACCAGCTGAAGGACAATGGCATTATGAAGTCTGCATTTTCTGCTCTGTTTATGCTCAGCTGGCTGCTGAATCACGATCGAGGGATAAGATCGTTAGCTATCCTTTTGGAGCATTGGCTATGGCCAGGTCTGCATCTTGTCCTTTCCTGCCCTCCGTAGGTTCATAGCAGGTGTACGGTGTCCATATTAGGACAGCCTCAGCCTCTGCAGTTCATCTGCAGAGTCATCATTTTGGCCTCGTTTATGTGCATTACCTCCGATGACCTCACTGACACCCCCACTCTCCGATTGTAAGTGAATGGCCACAAGCAAATGGCACTAACAGTAATTACCTCTAATTCTATGCAAATGGCAGACCTCAGACCTGAAGTGTTCAATTAGTGCTATCAAAGGCGACCATCGGTCATCCTGTTGTGCCCTAAATGTTCCGGCAGAAATATCAAGTGTCTGCACTACTGCTGTGCCGCTCTCACGTTCAGGCGCTGCGGTGGTTCATCCAAACACAATAGAAGATATAGTTGGGCAGGCTTATTTGTGCATCGATGGTGTTTCCTTTTAGCTTGCAGGGCAGAGCTGGGCCACACTCTGAGGCAGAAGACACGCTGAAATCAATAGCTGCTCCCAGTGCAATGCAACAAGAGCCCTGCCTCGGCAACACAGCTAGGACTTTAATTATTTCACCATGTATAACAGCAGACTGGTTAAAGGTTGGAGAACCAGAGAATTACTCTGTAGATGCTGCCTGCCTGTCGGGACGGAGGTTATTCTTCTGTTGGAGCCCATTTCCCACAAGGGTCTGGTGCTGAAGCACTTTTGCTTTGTAGGTTAGTGTACATTCAAGGCCTGTTAGTTGCCCAGTGCTTTCACTGTAGGAGACTAGTTTGGCCCCTTTGTGAAACCTTGATGTAGCACAAATCACTAACATAGGAGCCGTAGTACAGATTTGCTGGGTTGCTATCTCGGTGGTCTGTACAGCATGGAAATGTCAGATGGTTCCCTTAGGAAGAAAAGAGAGTGGACATGAACCCAATTACTCCACACTTCAGGGGGAATCAAGGAGGATCCTTCAGTCTCTGCTAATAAGCAAATGGAGTTGATCCCACCTAGACTGGGCTGGTCAGGGGGTTCTTCTCATGAAAATCCATACCTCCCCCTCAAACAATAAGATTTTCAGGTTGTTATAGATGCTAGTAATACAGTGCATTCGGAAAGTATTCAGACGCCTTCACTTTTTCCACATTTTGTTACGTTACAGCCTAATTTTAAAATGGATAAAATACTTCTTCCCCCTCCTCAATCTACACATAATACCCCATAATGACAAAGCAAAAACACAATTTATGAAATTTTTGCATATGTATTAAAAATAAAAAACGGATACCTTATTTACATAAGTATTCTGACCATTTGCTATGAGACTTGAAATTGATCTCAGGTGCATCCTGTTTCCATTGATCATCCTTGAGATGTTTCTACAACTTGATTGGAGTCCACCTGTGGTAAATTCAATTGATTGGGAATTATTTTGAAAGGCACACACCTGTCTATATAAGGTCCCACAGTTGACAGTGCATGTCAGAGCAAAAACCAAGCCATGAGGTCAAAGGAATTATCGGTGGAGCTCTGAGACAGGATTGTATCGAGGCATAGGTCTGGGGAAGGGTACCAAACATTTCTGCAGCATTGAAGGTCCCCAAGAACTCTGTGGCCTCCATCAAGTTTGGAACCACTAAGACTCTTTCTATAGCTGGCTGCCTGGCCAAACTGAGCAATCAGGGGGGAAGGGCCTTGGTCAGGTAGGTGACTAAGAACCCAATGGTCAGACGGAAGCCACTCCTCAGTAAAAGGCACATGACAGTCCTCTTGGAGTTTGCCAAAAGGCACCTTAAGGACTCTCAGACCATCAGAAACAAGATTCTCTGGTCTTATGAAACCAAGATTGAACTCTTTGGCCTGAATACCAAACGTCACAGCTGGAGGAAACCAGGCACCGCTCATCACCTGGCCAATACCATCCCTACGGTGAAGCATGGTGGTGGCAGCATTATGCTGTGGGGATGTTTTTCAGCGGCAGGGACTTGAAGACTAGTCAGGATCAAGGGAAAGATGAATGAAGTGAAGTACATAGATATCCTAGATTGATGAGGGGAAAAAAACTATTGAATCCATTTTATAATAAGGCTGTAATGTAACAAAATGTGGAAAAAATGAAGGGGTCTGAATACTTTCTGAATGCACTGTATTTATTATTTAACCATACGTATTGCATTAATATGCCATATTGCCATATTACAAAATACATTAGATTCAACCAAACAATACTGAAAGAAGTGTTGCATCACCTCAGTAATTTCTATTGACACAAAGCATTACAATTAAAACGCCTGTAATCATATCCATATTTCTGATCATTCGGATTTGTATCATAAATTGCAGTGGAATGGTGACGATGCAACCCAATTTCAGAGCAATATTAAGGGCCATTGCTTTGCTCCCTCCAGGCAATGTGGCTTCATATTGTTGTATCCCGGTGCTAGGCAACCTGGCTGTGTCGGGTAATAACTGAAGTTGATATTAAAAGACAGGAGCAATGCATAAATGATGAGGGGAACGGGGTGAGGTCATCGGAGAAACGCATCCAGCGTGTGGCCAGGTGACACTCTGGTGTTCCACAGTCACCTTCGCTGTATACATGATAAACTACTGCCACCAGGGCGAAGGTACAGTACACGGTGGCAAAATAGATACATAAACCACTGCCCTTCGAACACGGCCTTTGCCTTTAATACTTTGGCATAATTACATTGTGTGTGTGTAGAGGGTATTGTCATAATTTTGCTTGAGAGGTGCAGTGCTGTATAAGCTTTTAAGAGAATGTATTGAAGGACAGCACAGATACGTGTGAGAGAGTTTTATGACTGTGTTCTTCTGACATAATATTATGACAGTGTTCTTCACATGCTATAGACCTACAATGCAAAATGTTGATACAGCCTGGATTCAAACCAGGGTGTCTGTAGTGCCGCATCTAGCACTGAGATGCAGTGCCTTAAACCGCTGCGCCACTCGGGAGCACTGACTTGACGTCCTACCAAGATAAATTATCTTAGGTACAAGTCAGAATATCTTAAAATAAGATGAATTATCTTAAGTAAAACTGTGTTGTTTTGAGTTGATCTCGCTCACCAAAAAAAATGCATTTACTTGATTTGAGTTGATTTTACTTACCCAGAAAATGCCTCAAGATAGTTTGTCTTGTTTTAAGATACTCTGACTTGTATCAAGCCATTTTCAGCTTAAAATAAGCAATATTATCTGCGAGTGCACTAAGATAATCAACTTTGTTCAGACGTCCAGTCAATGCATTCTAATGGTAAGAGTTATCTAGATAAAATTAACATTTTTGCAGTGTAGTATCCAATTGTAGGAGACAGTATGATAGTAAGAGATTTTACATCAGGTTTTGTGTAAGAGAAATAAAGTTTGAGTTGAAATAGATTTGTTCAGGTTCGAGAGTATATAGCAACATGTACAGTGAGGGGAAAAAAGTATTTGATCCCCTGCTGATTTTGTACGTTTGCCCACTGACAAAGAAATGATCAGTCTATAATTTTAATGGTAGGTTTATTTGAACAGTGAGAGACCAAAAAAATCCACAAAAACACATGTCAAAAATGTTATAAATTGATTTGCATTTTAATGAGGGAAATAAGTATTTGACCCCCTCTCAATCAGAAAGATTTCTGGCTCCCAGGTGTCTTTTATACCGGTAACGAGCTGAGATTAGGAGCACACTCTTAAAGGGAGTGCTCCTAATCTCAGTTTGTTACCTGTATAAAAGACACCTGTCCACAGAAGAAATCAATCAATCAGATTCCAAACTCTTCACCATGGCCAAGACCAAAGAGCTTTCCAACGATGTCAGGGACAAGATTGTAGACCTACACAAGGCTGGAATGGGCTACAAGACCATCGCCAAGCAGCTTGGTGAGAAGGTGACAGTTGGTGCGATTATTCGCAAATGGAAGAAACACAAAAGAACTGTAAATCTCCCTCGGCCTGGAGCTCCATGCAAGATCTTACCTCGTGGAGGCGCAATGATCATGGGAATGGTGAGGAATCAGCCCAGAACTACACGGGAGGATCTTGTCAATGATCTCAAGGCAGCTGGGACCATAGTCACCAAGAAAACAATTGGTAGCACCATACGCCGTGAAGGACTGAAATCCTGCAGCGCCCGCAAGGTCCCCCTGCTCAAGAAAGCACATATACATGCCCGTCTGAAGTTTGCCAATGAACATCTGAATGATTCAGAGGACAACTGGGTGAACGTGTTGTGGTCAGATGAGACCAAAATGGAGCTCTTTGGCATCAACTCAACTTGCCGTGTTTGGAGGAGGAGGAGTGCTGCCTATGACCCCAAGAAAACCATCCCCACCGTCAAACATGGAGGTGGAAACATTATGCTTTGGGGGTGTTTTTCTGCTAAGGGGACAGGACAACTTCACCGCATCAAAGGGACGATGGATGGGGCCATGTACCGTCAAATCTTGGGTGAGAACCTCCTTCCCTCAACCAGGGCATTGACAATGGGTCGCAGATGGGTATTCCAGCATGACAATGACCCAAAACACACGGCCAAGGCAACAAAGGAGTGGCTCAAGAAGAAGCACATTAAGGTCCTGGAGTGGCCTAGCCAGTCTCCAGACCTTAATCCCATAGAAAATCTGTGGAGGGAGCTGAAGGTTCGAGTTGCCAAACGTCAGCCTCGAAACCTTAATGACTTGGAGAAGATCTGCAAAGAGGAGTGGAACAAAATCCCTCCTGAGATGTGTGCAAAGCTGGTGGCCAACTACAAGAAAGGTCTGACCTCTGTGATTGCCAACAAGGGTTTTGCCCCCAAGTACTAAGTCATGTTTTGCAGAGGGGTTAAATACTTATTTCCCTCATTAAAATGCAAATCATTTTATAACATTTTTGACATGCGTTTTTCTGGATTTTGTTGTTGTTATTCTGTCTCTCACTGTTCAAATAAACCTACCATTAAAAGTATAGACTGATCATTTCTTTGTCAGTTGGCAAACGTACAAAATCAGCAGGGGATCAAATACTTTTCTCCCTCACTGTAGTGTTAAGTGTACTTCCACAGGTGATTAATTAACAGTTTTGATGGCTTGCAGGCTCTGTACCCCAGATGGGAAATCACACATTGCATGGTGTTTGTTTTCCATTCTCAGTCCAGAAATATTGTTTTTAATAATACTCTTGTCTAGTTTTTACATACAGGATTATACTATGCATCCTCTCACCCACGTAGGGAATTGGATACATACTAGAGTACGACCGATATATGGATTTTTTTAGGGACAATACCTATTTTTGGGGGTCAAATGGACGATATTTTAGGCCGATATTTAATATCATTCAATTTGTCAATTTTGATGGCATTTCCCAGAGAGAGCCATGTATGCATTAATCAAGCAATGCATTTGACTGTTTTTACCTGTCTAGCTATATCATGTTTATTTTTTTAACTAGGCAAGTCCGTTAAGAACAAATTCTTATTTGCAATTACTGCCTAGGAACAGTGGGTTAACTGCCTTGTTCAGGGGCAGAACAGCAGATTTTTACCTTGTCAGCTCGGGGATTCCAATCTAGCAACCTTTCGGTTACTGGCCCAATGCTCTAACCACTACACACCTGTCGCCCCTAATAATAATTAGATTTGAATGGTAAATCTCTTGATAAACTGGGTAAAGGGGTTGGATTAAATGCGGAAGAAATGAATTCAATTGTGTAACTGACTAGGTACCCCTTTTCCCTTAATTAAAGGTGCAACACGTAGGATGTTTTTGAATTTTTGCATTGTAATTTCAGAAAATGTCCATACTATATCTGGCTGTAATAGTGGAATGATAGTGTTTCGCTGTATTAATTACCTGACAGTTTTGTGATTGGCTGCGATATTCGACTATTGATTTCTCCCACCGGAGCGGCATCTGTTGTCAAGATGCGAAAGCTGTTCTGACTTAATGGCTGTGTTATCTAGTGGAAATTGCTCTGTCATTCCCTGGTTGCTAAAACTCGACACCGTTTGCTCAATTTCAGTTTGTGAGAAAACAAGCACTGAATAGTGTAGGGAATCATTGTACCATCTAAATCGCTGTGAAATACATTTTCAATTACAAAGAGTATTGTTTTTACAGCTGTTTGATACCGACTTGGCCAATTATCGGTCGTTCTCTAATGCATACTATAATTCATTGCACTCCAATACATGGAACGTTCAGAGAGTTGATCTCTAATCTCTCCATAACTTGGTGGACTGTATACACTGTAATCTCACCTAATGGGCCACTAATGCCATCTTCTAATTCAATTCAGAGCCTGTAATGTACAGTGATAGGGTTTGTAAGATAGTCTTTATCTCTGCTACCCTATAGTGCTTTGATGAGATATTCCTCAGACCAAACACAGTCAATGCGTGGCTTAAATATGTTCACAAAGCACTGGATGCACAGAGCACGTACACAAAATGATCGAGAGAGTGGAGGAGGGACGTTATCATTCAGCAGCACAGCAACACACTGAATCCATTATTCATGGGCCGTGTACTCACTGCAGTCTTCATTTAATGTAAAAAGGCTTTTCCGATTCCATCTGCCCGGGCTCTGGCTGAAGAGAACCCCTCTATATGAAATCGTGGGTTTTGCCTAGCTAATGTGGCCATATAAATAATGAATTGTAATAAGTGGAGCGTCCAAGCTTCTATCTTTTATTGCCTCCCTCCCTCTGCACTCCACTGACATTCTAGAAATGGCAAATGTGTCTGGAAATGGACGAAACACATTAATAATAGGGAAGGCTTTAGTTATTTTGAGGCTCTACACTTTACTGTGAAGGTTTTTATCACTTCCATTGTGCAAATGTTATGGTGGATATTATTTGGGGAGTAAGAAAGGTTTTTACACAGTCATTCATAAAGTCACTGGAGTCAAATGCTGTGGAACCAACGTTAACCAGTACAAATGTCAGGCCCAATTTGTGCAAGACTCTACTCTGCAGAGAAATACATGTTCCTCTTATCTTCTCGCTTCATTCCCTTTTGTCTTCCACCGAGGTCCAAATTCTCTGCTAGAACAAGTGCAAAAGGATCATCAGCGCCGCCTGTCTGCAAGAAAAGGATTGTTCTCCACGAATTAGATCAGTCCACCTCTCCACACCGTGACAAATGGATTGACGATAGACTCTCCTACTTTGAGCTTCTGGATAATACTTATTCTCCGTGTGGCTTTGTTCTGACAGATTTCTCTTGGTTGAGAAGAAGTTCTAGGACAGGAGCTGCTCCTGCCCACGTCGTCGTCGTCTGACGAAGGACTAGGGGAGCACAGGTTAATGACACTGATTTAAGTTATCCTCTCTACTTTATTCTGTTGAACATGCCGCAAGTGAGCTGATTTTTAATCATGCTGCTAATAGATTTTCATAGAGAAACGGAGGCCGAATTCACAAAAAGCGAGAGAGAAAAAAAATCTCAATATGCTAACACGTTGATTTACCACAGAAACACGCAAACAAATAATGTTCTCACAAATCATAATGATCCCTCTTTATTAATATATGGGGGATTGTAAATAATGCAGATAATTACATTGATAGATCCCACAATCTATTCTCTCTCACACACACACACACACACACACACACACACACACACACACACACACACACACACACACACACACACACACACACGAAAAGTGCATTTGTAGATGGATATCATGTTTATTTCAGTTTGATTGCGTCAGACTAAAAATAGTCGGAAGTAGTGGAAATGACTTTCCAAACCCGAATCTATTTCAAAGCATGTATTGGCAGACCTCGACAGGAGCACAAATAAACATTTCATTCCTAGTTGAAAGGTATTCCAAGAAAAGAAAAACATGTCTACATATATTTAGCATACATTTTTAATAGCACGTCAGTTATTTCGTGCATTAGTATTCTCCGGGGAGTCCGTTTGATTTGACTGCTTTACTGAATGAGAGGGATCGTATGAGCCAGGTCTTTATTGACACCATTAGTTGGGAATGAGGGACGTTCCACTGGAACCCATTTTTGATTGGATCCCTCAGGTGATTCTGTTTAACCAGATGAAGATGATTAAAATTCATGCTGAATTTTTTTTTTTTTTTAGTATCAGAATTTTGTTTACGTTGGTTGACACTGACCTATATTGAGTCAAAGACTGTACAGGGTTAGTATTGATGGGCAAATCCTCTTAGAGTAAGACATTTATTTTGGTGATGAAGCTAATGCATAATGACACCAGGATGAGACTTTGTTTGGCAACATGGTGAAACGGGCACATGGTGAAGAATCCGAATGTGCCACCAATTAGTTTAGACTGTGGCAAACCAATAGAAGCTGCCCGCCTTGGGCGACAACACACCAGGCCCCCTTAGTAGGCTAGATGGTGGGCATCTCTCCAGTGTTCAGGTGGTAGAGAGAGTGTCTTGTGTGACAGTTGTGTGACAGTTCCACTAATCAGCCGAGCCACCACGACCATCTCCACGCTGTTGTTGGTCAGAACGATCAATCGGCTGATTGACTGGAGACGTTGATACGACCTGATGAAGTGTGGTGGAGGAGGACGAGCGTCTAGAGAGGATGAATAGTTAAACGAGTCGATACAAGATGTAAACAGAACTGACCAACATTGTGACTACAGTAGCTATGTACACTGCGTGTACAAAACATTATGAACACCTGCTCTTCCATGACATAGACTGACCAAGTGAATGCGATGATCCCTTATTGATGTCACTTGTTAAATCCACTTCAATCAGTGTAGATGAAGGGGAGGAGACAGGTTAAAGAAGGATTTTTCAAGCATTGAGACAATTGAAACATGAATTGAGTATGTTTGCCATTCAGCGGGTGAATGGGCAAGACAAAAGATTGAAGTGCCTTTAACTTCTATGGGCTGCGGGACACAGCCAGTGAAATATCAGGGCGGCAAATTGAAAAACAACAAAATGTCATAATTCAACTTTCTCAAACATACGACTATTTTACACCATTTTAAAGATACACGTCTCCTTGATGTAACCACATTGTCCAATTTCAAAAAGGCTTTACAGCGAAAGCAAAACATTAGATTATGTTAGGAGGGTACATAGACAAAAATAATCACACAGCCATTTTCCAAGCAAGGACATGTGTCAATAAAACCCAAAACACAGCGAAATGAAGCACTAACCTTTGACGATCTTCATTGGATGACACTCCTAGGACATTATGTTACACAATACATGTATGTTTTGTTCGATAACGTTCATATTTATATCCAAAAACAGCATTTTACATTGGCGCGTGACGTTCACAAAATATTTTGCCTCCAATACTGCCGGTGAATCAGCACAACAATTTACAAAAATACTCATCATAAACGTTGATAAAATATTAAACTGTTATTCAAAGAATTATAGATGAACATCTCCTTTATGCAACCGCTGTGACAGATTTCAAAAAAGCTTCACGGGGAAAGCACACTTTGCAATAATCTGAGTACTGCGCTCAGAAAAATACACCAGGCAATACAGATACCCGCCATTTTGGAGTAATCTAAAATCATAAATAGCATTAGAAATATTCACTTACCTTTGATGATCTTCATCAGAAGGCACTTCCAGGAATCCCAGGTCCACAATAAATGTTGTATTGTTTGATAAAGTCCATAATTTATGTCCAAATAGCTCCTTGTTGTTTGCGCATTGAGTAAGCTACTCCAAATATAGGAAGCGCGCCGAAAATTTCACTACAATAAGTTATATTTACGTTCGTTGAAACATGTCAAACGTTGTAAAACATCAATCTTTAGGGCCTTTTTAACGTAAAACTTCAGTAATATTCCAACCGGACGATTCCAATGTCTTGAAAAACGTTATGGAACACAGCTACCTCCTCACGTGAATGCACGTAATTGTGGCCTGTCATTCTCTCGGTCATCAGACTCCAGGAGGTCTTGTTCGCTCTCTGTTGACTGAAAAAGCCTGAAACACGTTCTAAAGACTGTTGACATCTAGTGGAAGCCTTAGGAAGTGCAAATTGAACCCTAAGTCACTGTATACTGAATAGGCCCAGTCTTGAAAAACTACAATCCACTTCCTGGTTTGATTCTTTCTCAGGTTTTTGCCTGCCATATGAGTTTTGTTATACTCACAGACACCATTCAAACAGTTTTAGAAACTTCAGAGTGTTTTCTATCCAACTCTACTAATAATATGCATATTCTAGTTTCTGAGCCAGAGTAGTAACCTGTTTAAATTGGGTACGTTTTTCATCCGGCCGTGAAAATACTGCCCCCTAGCCCAGACAGGTTAAACGGGATATGGGGGGGTGCGCAACTCAATATTAGGAAGGTGTACTTAATGTTTTGTGCACTCTGTATGTGGATTTCATTTAGCTATTGTCATCCAACAACCTCTAGGGGCTAGGGGGCAGTATTTTCACGTCCGGATGAAAAACGTGCATGTATGGAAGCATGTTATGTCAGTGATGTTGAATAGGCGTTAAGGACAGTTCCTAGTTTTACATTTGTTCATGATTAAGTCGCAATAGTGGTGATTAAACTGTAAAGGGTTAAAGGTTATAATAGTGGTGATTAGACTGTAAAGAGACAGTATCTTCTCCACCTTCTTCACATCTCTTGTCTTTCACTGTTGTAGACCAGATGAGGACTGGAATGGTGCACCCTAACAAGGAACCAATTACAGAGAGAACATGGTGCTCATCATCAGCTCATTACAGAGAGACTGGAGGAGTGTTCGCTTCAGTCCGTTAAAGCAGGGGATAAGTATCTACAACCATTCAAGTATAGGGAACAGCAATGGGGATCTCACTCCAGTTTTCCACTGTGAATTTCCATTTAGATTCCCTGCTAGAACAAACTGCTTGTGTGATTGAAACTTGCGATTGAATCTATCGATCCGGCATTTGATTCAATATCATTGTTGTCCACCCCAAATGAAAAAAAGTGTCAAATGCTAATATTCATTTGATTGTATGTGGCTGGTCCACTATCAAAGATGTAGGCAATAAGACTATCCATCACCATGAGGAAAGGGTTTACAGCATTAATAGGGGTGTCCTGCTGTGCTGAGGTGGGCTGTTTGCGGACAACCTGAGAATCCTGTGCACCAATAGGTCTGGTGGATGAAATGATAAACAGATCGGTGGGGTGGATTCTTTATGCAAGTCACAGCAGCATACCTGTCACTGAGAACCAGAAGGAGCTTGATGGCTGTAAACAGAGAGGGTTCTGGGAAATATCCTGCTGCATATGCAGCACAAGGTGGGGTGGGTTAATTAGGTTCACGTGCGTGTTGCTGTCTCTTGCCAGATGGGTGCCCTTCTTCCCCTCCCCCAACTAAATGACTCCTGGGTCCATTACCCATGAGCACCCAAGCAGACCTCCCCCACTACTGAAAGTAAATAAGGAGCTGTATGCACATACATTACCACAGTGGTAGTTACATTACTAGATTTACAAGCCGATATCTTGTGATACATTATCGTTTGCAATATGTCTGAAATGGATATCTTCATATAATATGCTGACCGTCTTCTCCAGTATAGATACTCTTGGGTGTTGCACTGCATGTGAAGCCGTCAGAAAGGAAGAAGCAGTGTGAGGAAACGCTGTCCCAAAAGCCTAGGATGGACGGGAGATCTCAGGAGATCTCAGTCCCCAATTTTCACATGACTCAGAGTGAAAGCTCTGAATGGTACCCTATTTCGTATATAGTGCACTACTTTTACTACCAGGGCCCATGTACAACAGTGGAGGCTCCTCAGAAGAGGAAGGGAAGGATCATCATCCTCCTCAGTGAATTTCATAAAAATACAAATAGTGAAACATAAAAAAATGATTGTGGTGGAAAAAGGAGGAACAGGATGACCTGTGTCTTTTTCCGGTCATATAAGATAACAAGTTAAATGTCCTTTTCCACAGTTGTAAACTTTCATTCATAGCCTAGGTTGTAGCAGCCTCATGAGTTTAGTGAAAATGTTAGTATCATGTAGTAGCCTAAGCCTATCGATGTTACGGGGGGGTGTATGCTCCCTGTTTTTTTGGTGGCCTTTTTCGAGCTCTATTTTGGTGGCCTTTGGTACATTCTAATGCCTTGAGTCCATCTGAAATACACAGCTAAATTATTGAATACGCTGTTTTGGATATCGTCTAAGCCAGGGATGGGCAACTGGCGTCCCGTGACCCCGCTTTTGCAAACATTTCTCTCCATCCTATGGCAAAATGTGTAGAATTGCATGGAATTAGTTTAAAAATGTCAAAATCTTCTCTACACCCATGGCAAAGTGTGTGGAATTGCACGAAATTAACATTTTCTCTCTGCTGTCAAGAGCGGGGTAACTAAGATGTTTTGCTAGCAATGTGGGTATGGATGTGGGTATGCAGACCAGCGAGCAACTGCGGCCCCTCGTGAGGAGTTCAGATTTTTTGTGGCCCCTACCCCATCAAAGTTGCCCATCCCTGGTCTAGGCCTAGACGATCAGGACTATTTTCTAAGTAAGAGTACCTTTAACATTAAACCTGCCTTCTCTTGAGATTAAAGTCATATTTACAGTTTTACTGCAAGATATGAATTGCCACGATGTTTGTTCTTCAAAATATGTGTTTTGTTGGCTCCGCTAGTGTGGACACTGTGTAATTTGGGTGAACTATCCCTGTAAATATTTGGCCCATCAATCAGTGTGGGTGGGATTGTCAGAGGAGGGTGCAGGATGTTTGTGAGTCACAGAGTTGGTAGAATTTCAGACCTGTCAATCAATCACTGTGGGTGGGACTTTGAGGGAAGGCGGTAGATTAGTAGTCTAGTCAGGAAAACTAATCTAGTCAACTCTTTCAATTTAATTTATTGTGGCAAATAACTAAGAAAAAATGGTTGTGCTGCCAAGTTATCATATATTCCATTTTGAGAAGCAATATAGAATACCAGGAAAATGGTTTTAAAAATGAAAAATGAAAAAGATCCTGGGGAGGACAGCCAGATCCCCAGCCAGGTTGTATAAAAGTGGGGGTGCACAAAGTCAGGCGTCCATGAATAGACCTACATATATGACTGAAGAATGAAGCAGGTGTTAAACATGGGCTTTGCTACACAGAAATCAGCAGTAGCCTATATCAACATCTTTTAGTAATACCATGTAAGTATCATGACATTAGCTTTTATCAGGGGCGCAACTTTGGTTTTAGAAGTGGGGGGGACACTACCCGACCGCTCGGAGGAGTCCACATTGTCCCAAAGCACACCATTGCCTTTGTTTTGTATCACATTCCAATGATAAAACTGGGGGGGACAAAAATGTAATTTCAGAATGTTGCACCCCTATAGCTTTCAATCTGTTTTCTTTTAGCATATTTTGGACCAGAATGAGGCTCCTCTCTCCGCTACCTATAGTTCTTGTAGAGAGGATTCAACATCTTCATCAAATGTTTTCATAATTTATCTGCAGATAATCGCCAAAAAACAGTAGTACTGTAACCTAGCAAGATGCAAATAAAGGAGACGGATGAACGGCTCTCTCATCGATACGATTCGGTTCGCTACGATTCGGGTTAACCTAAAATATCAGTTCAAAAAGAGCCGGTTGTTCGTGAACAACCCATCGCTAGGCTACACTGACGAGTCACTTTAGCGGTCACTGGCAAGTCTTGACATGGGCTTCGAATCCTAGGAAAATATAAACAAGATATTTGGTTTACTTGTTCCAATGCGATATCATAGACATATAACTACATTGTATGATTTATGAATAGCAAAGGGATATATGAGATTGACTTTATTCAATCAGTTCGACACCTTTTATAAACTAGTCAACACTTGCTGACTGTTCGGTTCTCAATCAAAGCACAGTAAACAGCCTATGCGCCTGACTCTGCTGGCTGTACTGTACAGGCCTTTAAAACACGCAAAAGAAAACAAATGAATATGCCACAAAACAAGAATTAAGTGGATTTCAACTCATCGTTACCAATTAACATAACACGGCACGTGTCAATTCATTCACGGGAGACGATGAAGAAGCATCATGCTCTCCGTCATCCGTGAAAAGAAATTTGACTGCAGCCAACCACAGCGCACAAAAATAACACCGGTAGTCAGAGGCGGGACAGACAGCAGACTGACAAACCAGCAGTGTTTCCCCGTCATCAAGCCCTATCGTACCTCCTTACCCATCCAAATAAAATATTGATCATTTATTTTACAGAGACACGCTCCGACAAAGATGCATCAGTCTCAGCTAAAGCATCCCAAGCGAGCAAAACTCCCCCCCTCTGTCTCAGTATGTGTAGAACATATATATGATGCTGTCTGGACATAAAGAGTAGCCTATGGCATGTCATACCTTTTTTTAGCCAGACAGCATCAGATACGTGGGCTACATATAGTAAGACAGAGGGGCGCCGTTTCGCTCACACGGATGCTTTCTCCGGTGAGATAGATTCAGCAGAGAGGAAGAGGTAAAGCGAGAGGGCTCACTCTCACCAAACTCTGTCCAGGATAAGCCCAATGCGTTTCTATGTGCTTAATATGCAGACCTAAGCTTGTAGCCTGCCCTCCTGCCTTTGGGACAACGACTCTCATTGTTAGGGTGGAGACATGAGCATCTCGTCATTATATACAGATCTCTTTTTTTCGGGCAGCAAGTTGCGAATTGGAAAGGAAAGTTGGCGTGTCCACAGTGCACTGTTCGGATGCACACATTTATGTTTTGTAAATTTCTGTTTAGTTTTGTCAATTCCCTATTACTTATGTTACCAGTAGGCCTAGTAAATGTATCGTTAATCCCCATCATTTGGTAACATATATTTATGTTAGTATGATGTTGACATGATCAGTCCAATCAAAGCTACGATAGATATAACGTGATTTCACATCATTGTATCTGTGGCCAATAACCTTGAGCATTCTTGGATGGGCACTTATAATGCAAGTCTATGGCAGCACCCAAGGGGCTTGCTTTTTCGAGCTCTACCTATAGATTTTGCACTGACGTAGTGTCCCCATGAGTGACAGAACACTGATGCAACTATAGAACATTACCAACCCCGACGCTCCGTATTTTCCTCTGGCTGCCCCACCACCGCAGAAAGCACTGAGCTAGGCTGAAACACCTGCATTTTGGAGCTGCATTATTCAAGAAAGCAAAAAAGAGACCATGTTTGTATGCGGCTTTATTAACTCAGTGATTTAACAATTTTTTTTTACATTGTTTGCAAACTGATATGTGACGTATTAATGCCAAAATAACATGCAAAACAGGCAAACTTTATTATTATTCGCCTCACCATTATTTGCCCCACCTTTTCTGAATGACGCGTCGCCACTGATTGTGTTTCAGAGAGTGAATGGGAAAGACAAAATATTTAAGTCACTTTTGAATGGGATACTGTAGTAGGTGCCAGGCACACCAGTTTGTGTCAAGAACTGCAATGCTGTTGGGCTTTTCACGCTCAACAGTTTCCTGTGTGTATCAAGAATTGGTCACCACTCAACGGACATCCAGCCAACTTGACACAACTGTGGGAAGCATTGGAGTCAACGTTTTGGCTTTTGACACCTTGTAGAGTCCATGCCCCGACGAATTGAGGATGTTCTGAGGGCAATCCCCCATCTCCGACACACGTGTAAATATTGTACTGTCAATTGTTGAGTGCCTTCCTGTGTTTATACTTATGCAACAATTTTTTTTCTATATAATTTTTTTGTATTTTTACCACCCTTTTCTCCCCAATTTCGATCTTGACTCATCGCTGCAACTCCCCAACACGCTCGGGAGGCGAAGGTCGAGTCATGCGTCCTCCGCCAAACTGCTCTTCTTACCACCCGCCCGCTTAACTCGGAAGCCAGCTGCACCATGTGTATCCTTTGCATATGACACAGTGAACTTGAACTTGCTAGGCTACCTCAGTCTATTAGGCAGTGTGTGGATGGCAGAGATTATTTACCCAGGTGTGCATCCATAAGCCCCTGATAAGATCTGGTCCTGTCATCGCTAGGCTAATGGCGAATGTCCCTTCATATTTAGATAAAACACCCTGCTTGAGTCATGGCTATTTTGTCTCTCTCTTGTGCAATATCATGGGCAATCTGCAAGATGATCAAGTGTTTGCTGACTGGAACAAATATTAAAATACCACAAAGGTGTGCGTGTGTGCATTATAAAGGCCCTCTCTATGTACCTTGAAACACGGCATATGCAGGCATGTCCCCTATTCGATCCTGCCAACAAAAAAGCCCTTTAGTATAAACCTGTGCCAGCGTGCCTTGTTTAGATGACGTATCTGCCTAGGAATCATGCAGTCACGACACTGTTCTACAGTACTAAGCTCGTCTCCCCTGGATATCTGGATTAAGTTGTTTCCACTTGACAGCCTCTGCTTTAGCTGTGGCTGCCCAGTCTCTTAACTTGCTATAGTAGTGGGGGAGCAGAGCCCAGTACATCCAAGAAACAGCATGTAGCGATAATGGAACTGAATTAGGGGGGTTGACGCAGCAGCAGTAGCTACCCTGGGGAGGTTGTGATTGTGCAGCACTGCTCATCTGGTGGGGTACCAGACAGACACCATCCTGCCGATGGTACGCTTTGCTTTACTGAGCACAGACTCAGCACCGAGCCAGCATGGCACAGCCGGGCCTCAAACCTTCCAGGCTCCAGAGCTGGAGAGGAGAGGGTGTATGGGCTAGTTAGATGTAAAGACAGCAGACTCTCCTCTTTGGAGAGTGGGTTGGGAGGCACATCTGTTGAGGGAGCCAGCTGCTCCAGAGCCCTCTCTCCTAGCAGGTGTTTCTGTCTGATGTGGCCCAGGTTCCCCCATGAGGTAGAGAGGCAGCCAAAGGCACATGCCCCCCCCCCCAAAAAAAAAAATATATATATCACAGGCCTTCTTCTATTAGTGTAACTACAAAGGCAAATAAGGCCTTCATACCTAATCTAGTTAGTTGTCAGTGTTTATAACGATGCAGGGTATCTAGTTAAAATACATCAAGGGAAAACATGGTTGATGCGAGTGCAGGTGGCTGTAGTTTGCCGAGATTTGTAAATGCAAACAGCCGTCTTTAATTGGAGGTGTGGTGCTCTCCTGTGCCTCGTTTGTAAACGACATCTCAGTCCCCTGTGAGATAGGCTAAGTCACAGGAATAGAACGAGACAATCCTTTGCCTTACCTCAGATGTGCGACGACTCTAATCTCAGTTGAGGGACGAGCGTCCGTAGGGGTGACGCCACCTCTCGGATAACAATGAGAGAGACTGCATTTGAATGTTTTGTGTGATATCTACCGTTTACATCGATAGACAAAATCAGGATGTGTGCACGTCTCTTTATAATGTTGTGCGCATAAGGTGTATATCATCAGGGTCTGGGATCTATAGTGTCATTCATATCACATCTTCAGAAGGCGTGGGGAGACAAACAATGCAGAGATGGAGTGTAAATGCCACACTATACTGACTTTGCCTTGAGGGGAGAAGGCATAAACCTTGGTATCTCTCTCCCGCTCTGTCTCTAGGCTGTGAGTTTATTGCAACGGAGTTTTGTCTTATTTGTTGCTTCAAGGTCGCACCATAGTCAGCAGTAAATCCGATATTTTCTTTTGAGTGCAGTGATGCTGTTTATTATTTCATCCCACTGCTTCATTCATTCCCTCATGTCTGGCCTTCATATGGAATATTCTAAAGGAAAAGAATACACTCAGGGGAACTTCTACCAATTAGTGCCTTTATTATTGGTTAAGTCTCATAATAGATTTGCACACCTGTATTGTGCAATATTTTCCCATTATTCTTTTATTCAAGCTCTGTCAAGGTGTTGGATCATGGCCAAATAGCCATTTAAGTCTTGCCATAGATTTTTAAGGAGATTTAAATCAAAACTGTAACTTTGCCACTAAGGAACATTCACTGTCTTCTTGGTAAGCAACTCCAGTGTAGATATGGCTTTGTGTTGTAGGTTATTGTTATAACTTGACTTTAACATTAATCTGAAGACTGTTATTTATCTAATTAACTAACTATGCTTAATTGTTACCCGATTAACTTAATTAACTTAATCATGTAACAATTAACTCATTAGGATCTGGGGCACCACGAGAGCCATCTCCCGAATTAAACTCTAAAAGGTCTTTACCTATCACATCTATAAAAAGTCAACTTATTAAGCATAACCTCGTATCATATCATCATTCTGAACAGTGGTAACCTCCTTGCATCTGCTAAAACCAGAGCCTTACTTATGATTCAGTACTATACAAATTGGTTTAATTATTTATTCACTAGCTAATTAAATGGGAACACAGGATAAACATACACACTCTGCACCGGTTATTGACTGGAGACGTAATACGCTGAAAACAGGTCCCTAGCGGAATGACAACATTGATGCTTGTGAAAGAAGAGATGGAGAGGGAGAGCGGGACAGAGACACTTAACATTGGTACATTCAGAAACTCCTCTCACTTACAGTAACCATATACTTTGCACACGAAGCACTTCCCGCTTTGAGTAAGAAATCATGAATCTATTCACCGGGGGTCTCTCGGTGAACAGGGCAGCCGTGGAAAGGGGGTTGGGCCTTGATTGTCTGAAATGGTTCCAACAAGTCTTCTATTGTTGTCCATCTTTGTAGTTGTCCGGTATCCGGTGACTTGTCGTAAAATCCTGAACAGAACTACAGAGTTGACTTTCCTTTCATTCACTCTTGCAAAGGCTTCTTTGAAGATAGGCTAGTTCATTTCTTAACCCATAATTTATACAGTTTGCAGGAAAGGGGCTGTTCCGGCAGGCTGACACGCTCTCTGACCTCACTCAGGGACGGTGACTACTCACTGTGCAAATTTATAAAAAACAAGCATCTCTTATAGCTTCTCAAATCATATCCGTCTTAACAAAAACACTTTCATAATTGTTCATATTACATGCACAACGCATAGTATGGAAACTTCATACATGTAGGGGTATACTTTCCAAGTTACAATATTTACTTCATAAAAATGTTTATTACATCACAAAATAACAAACAAATTGACATTAGTGTTCTATAAATCGCCTCTGACCATTCCATGTTAGAAATATTGTTCCAGTATTCACTTTTGAACGTGTTAAGAGTTTCAGCTGGAAAAGGTTTGTTTTGGAATATTTTTATTCAGTATATTTTGTATTCTTCTTTTCACTCTGCCATTTAAGTCATTATTGTGGAGTCACTATAATGTTATTGATCCATCCTCAGTTTTCTCCCATCACAGCCATTGAACTCTGTAGCGGTTTTAAAAATAACCAATGGCCTCATGGTGACATCCTTAAGCAATTTCCTTCCTGTCCTGCAGTTCAGTTCAGAAGGACGACTGCATCTTTGATGTCTGGGTAGTTTAATACATCATCCACAGCTTAATTATTAACTTGACCATACTTAAATATATATTCAATGTCTGATTTGCTATTGCTACCAATCTAACAATTACTGCCCCTTGAGGCTTTCGAAAAGCTCCCTGCTCTTTGTAGTTTAATCTGTGCTTGAAATGTAATACTTGACTGCGGGACAGATGTATGTATGGGGGACAGAGGAAGGGGGTAGTCATTCAGAAGTATTGTCAACACCTATTATTTCACACTGAGTGAGTCCATGTAACTTATTATGTGATTTGTTTAGCCATAGTTTACTTCTGAACTAATTTAGGCTTGCCTAAACAAAGGGGGTGAATACTTATGCAACAATGGTTTTCACAGACGAAGTAAAATGATACAAATGATTTTGCTCATGATGAACGCCCATCAAATGATACAAATACAACAGGCTGAGCCCACTGGACTTGAAACAACGATACAGATGGAACCACATGCCAAATGATGTATTAGCTGCAACACACTATTACAGCTGATTGTGAATTAGACACAAATTACTTATTCGCAATTCGTGACAGGCACACCAAAAAATGCACTTTTTGTGTGTATTACATGATCTTCTTTCTTCATAAAGCATTCATGTACATTACACAAATTCCAATTTGTTATGGCTAACATTAGCTAGGCTAGCTAGGTGGCCAACGTTAGCTAGGCTAGGGGATATGGTTAGGGTTAGGTAACATGCTAGCTAAGTAGTTAAATGAAGGTTAGGGTTAACGTTAGGGTTAGGAGTTAGGTTAAAGGGTTAAAGTTAGGGGAAGGGTTAGCTAACATGCTAAGTAGTTGCACAGTTACAAAGTTGTTAAAGCTGTCCGTGATGAAATTCAAACACGCAACCTTTGGATTGCTAGATGTTCACATTATACGCCCACCCGTCCTCCCCAACCAACCTCCCTCCTATCGTTTCTGTCCTAAGTAACCTACCATACCCCGTTCAAAGGCACTTAAATATTTTGTCTTGCATGGCACTCATGCACATTGGCACACATACACTCAGTTGTCTCGAGGCTTAAAAATCCTTCTTTAACCAATCTCCTACCCTTCATCTACACTGATTTGAAATGGATATAATCAGGGATCATCGCTTTCACCTGGACATTCTGTCATGGAAAGAGCAGGTGTTCCTATTGTTTTGTACACTGTGTATAACTCTATTAGCTTTCCATTGTGTGCTTAGGTCTTTACAGTATGTAGACAAAGCAGCTACAGACAGATGATTTTGATCTGTACATCATAACATCCCAGTGTTTATGGTTTCTCTGGTGTCTCTTTCCCCCGTAGGACATGATCGTTCTCTCGCTGCTGTGTCCGTCACATGCAGCTGGAGTGTGAGGAGTGGGATCCTCTCTAAGGACACGAACAGCACTTTTAAGTTGACTTTGATGTTGAGATAAGCACCCTGACAGAATGCAGCACTGAGTAGACATACAGTATATGGTCTTTCACTGTCAGTGCTGTGTGGGGCGTCAGAGCTGACACACTGGACGGGGTGTGTGTGTGTGTGTGTGTGTGTGTGTGTGTGTGTGTGTGTGTGTGTGTGTGTGTGTGTGTGAGAGCGAGAGGGGGCGTGTCTACTCTGTGTACAGTGAGGGGTGGCGGCTGGGCTGGCTGCAGCCAGGGGCAGACCGAGGCATGCAGACACGCTGGTGCCAGAGGAGAGTTCAGAACAAAGGCACTGCAGCGTGCTGGTGATAAATAAAGTAGGCGTAATGTCACAAAATTGACAAATGGCTAAGAGGGGCTGATGGAAGGACGGGATGGAGGTTGGATGCAGACAGAACAGCAGGATCATTCCCCGGTGCATAAGAATACAGATCAATCCAGATAATATTAATTATAATTATAATAACCCCCCCCCATCTCTTCCATCTCTCCACGTTGTCCTCAAATGACATTACTGGGCATTACGGGGAACAATGGCGCCTCAGTCTGTCTCCATTAAACTTCATTGGGATTTTTTTTAAATTAACAAACAGACACTTAGAAATGTGAGAGAATGCAATAAAGTTTTTCTATGAATGTGTACCGAGTCAGATGAATAGGATTGGAATTTGTTTTGGCCTAAATCACTCGTCTTTTGCACCAGTTCGTAGTAGCCGTCTGTCTACTGCACAATACCAGTCGTCTGTCCACTATGGAAGAACGATGTGACTATGTGTGTCAAGTAGACTGTGTCGTTTCTAGTGGTAGTTACTCGGCTGCTCGGCACCTCGTCAGCAGTAGTGCCACAGATAAATGGCGGGAGGTAAATCACCCAACTCAATGTAATCGCCCCAAATGTAAGTGGATTTGGGGTCTAATATTCAGCTGTCACATTACATGAGCGTAACTCAAGATGGGACATGATTCAGAATATAATATACCAATTTGCTGCATGCCTCATGGGCGCGAACAATGACTTGTTTGAGGAAAAATGTGCCTAGTGGAAATAGTTCCCCAGATCACTTCTCTGTGTGGACCATTACCATTTCTTAATGTTCCGCTCCATCCCATAGACATTCTGTTCCCCCGTTTAATTCTGTTGAGTTCGAAAGGCTGTGGAAATAAGAGAGTAGTTAGTCATAGGCTATATATTAACAAATGGATGATTTGAAGTGGAGAAAATGGTATTGGTCGGACATGTTTTGGATCTGGGACAATGTGTCTCTCTAGACAGTTCCTATGGCTTCCATGTGATGTGACACTCCACAGCTGCTGACTACCGCTGCCACTGTTGGTCAGAAGAGGCTGGTGAGAGGAGCTATAGGAGGACGGGCTCAATGTAACGGCCAGAATGGAATCAATGGAACGGATTCAAACCCGTTGTTTCCAGGTAGTTGTAACCAGCCTGGTCAAAGGTAGTGCACTATACAGGGAATAGGGTGGCATTTGGGACAGAACCAGCAGCTTTGTGGTCCTGCTCTGTGGGGCTCTGGGGGGTTGGGGGTTGGGGGGGGGGGGGGGGGGGCAGGAACAGAGAGGGGTTGAGAGGAGACGCCGGCTTGTCTAACGGCCAATCAGGTGTTCTACTATGAGCTCACGGACAGCCACGGAACTCCACTGAGACCAACTGCAGTACTGATCTATTTCTGGCACACCACCACAGCGCGATGTTCTGAGAATTAGAACAGCAGCGTAGCAGAGTACACATCATGAGCAGAACATAGCGGGCACCTTAATAAGTCAACAAGATTATACGTAGTATCCATGTCTAGAAGCACATGCTACAGTAACGAATATGAGGGCTTTTTCATTCATAGGACGCTATAGGCTATATGGAAATGGGTGTTATTATCAAGCCTTTGGATAGCCAACATTTACTCGGTTCAAATGTGCTTGGGGAAATATCATGTAAGCTTCTCCATGCTATTTACAATTGTAGAGGACAAATTGTGGTAATAACATATAATAGGCTTAATTTACAGCCTAACGGTATGGTATGTTCAGAACTCATGTCAGTCAAAATAAATGTGAGAAACAAACTAGCCTGCTCTCCTCTTTTTGCATAAACATTCAAGAGGTAAGACGCGCCGAGACAGTTAAGGTCAGGAGCAGAGATGAGAGAACATGGGAAAATGACTGAATAAAAGATTATTTAACTGAGAACTGAAACATCAGAGTGGATTATTATGGATATCCATGCTTTGATGTAAAGGCTGACAGATTACTTTCACAAAGACTAGACTTCCCTGCATTAATGTCAATGCCTTGTGTTGTCTGGTAAACTGCATATTGACTCGGAGTTAGAGCAAGACCTTTTGCTAAAAGTAAAATTGAGAAACTTAAAACCATTTATTTTTCTTGCCGTAAACTTGCTTCCAGAATCTAGTAAAACTCAAGGTGAAAGTGATTCCTTCTCAAAGTTTCTATTGATGCTGCTGTTTATGTGTAGACAATTCCAATTTACTCTCGAAGGACCTGCCTGCTTAAAAAGGCATCGAACATGTGTCAGTCTTTGTTTCCCTCTGTCACTGGTACCTGTACTCTCTCTACACGCCGATTGTTCAAACTTTTCTCTTTGTCTGCCAAGTCCTTCAAAAATAATATCTCTGAGGCTCATCTTGGTTTATTTAGGTCACATTGTGTGAGTCTTGTACTCGATTGGCTTGAGACTATTGAGCTCCTAATTTAGCTTATGAAGGCTATAGGCTATATATAATGATAAAAGGTTTACTGTTTATGCTGATGCCAGGGGGCTTCATAGAAAAAAACACCATATGGCCTCTTGATGACCTAAATGTAAATGTATCATGCCTTGATAAGCGCAAACAGGATTCTGTAGCTTTTCACAAATGGCTGAGTCAAGAAAACTTGTCTGAAAGGCAATTTACTATACATTACCCTAATCTGAAACTAATTTGACCAGAAGTCTCTCAGACATCTTTTCAGTGCTAAAATAAGTCTGGGTTCATGTGAAAAAGGCAATTAATTCAGACGTGATAAGCTCACACTGTGGATTCAACAGCCAGGGCGATTAGAAGGAATTAAAATATGTCAGTATTTAGTAAGAGTACTAGAGATGGGAGTAGCAGAGATATGTTTCCCATGGAATTCCTACATAGAGTCAAATGTACGTTCAACTTTGCTGTCTCTTACCAGGGAAGACGTAGAAGATAGTCGGGAGAGAAGGGACGTCCTTAATTCTAAGGGAGTACATTAAATGTACTCTAAATGTAGAGGTCGGGACTTTTAAAAACAGTACATTGATTTGGACCGAGTCTACTTCAGCATTGTAAGTACCCGGCATTGTTCTGCCAATGACACCCTGTATAAATCAAAGAGCCATTGAAATGAAAGCACTCTAGGAGATCTGTGAGTCGCTCCCTAGCCTCACAGAGATACCGCCTTTAATGAAAAACATTTCATTTCCAAATGGGAATCCACCAACAAGGGGACTGGACTGGCCCTCTGGCTAAATGGGTTTATTCTCCTTTATTGTTAGACTGCTAAAATTCCAATTGCTTGGCTAGCATCCATTTAGAGGCCAGGGAAAGGCAATATTACTTATTTTCTAGTTACAGCAAGAGTCAAAGGCCCACTCCACATGCCTGTTATATGTTATATTATCTTCCCTGTACATTGTATTAGGGATGATATCAGCCATATACTAATAGGTTTTGGTGTCTTGGATCTCTCTCAGTTCACGGGGCCAGGGGAAATATTCAAGGCTATGGATGGGGTCAGTTAGTGGCTATTCTTTAGGGAGAAACTGGGCTTCCATTTGCTGATCATGACAGTAGTTGCAAATACTTTCTATTGTAAAGCCTACCTGCAAACAGAGGCATGATGCAGTCCTGCAAAACTGCATCTCTCTCTCTCTCTAGATTCAAATGACAATAGCCTGCCCACCTTTGAAAAGCAGTGTTCTAATACTCCCTCATATAACTTGTGTTTAACGACACGTCTGACAACCAATGACAGCCACTAGTATGCTTAACCTGGGCCAGAATGAAAGAACTGAACGGATGAGGGAAAAAAACTCCAGTCATGTCAGTGAGTAGATTGATGTCATTCTTATATAATGAAACACTGCCCCCTCTTGGTTTAACAGAGGAACAGGTTTTTCGTTTTCCTTCATTGAAGGTCAAACGAATGATGTCGAACGTGATGAAGATAGGGTATTTTTCTTTTGTATGCTAATCACAACAAGGGAAATGTCCTGAGACAGATTAGGTTTTTGATGATCTTACACAATTAGCATCAACAGTAAGATCTCTGGTGATTGGCTGTTCAGTGCTTGTTATGGAAGCTCTACACAGGACTGGACAGAGAAAGGGAAAGGGGGATACCTACTAGTCAGTTGTACAACTGAATGCATTCAACTGAACTGTGTCTTCCGCATTTAACCCAACTCCTCTAAAGACCATAGAGACAACTTGCTTACATTTCTTTCCTTTCTGAAATAAAAACCACAGACATGTTGTAATTGTTCTAGGGGATTGAAGTCAGGTTGTTCTGTTTCCTTTGATCATTATTGTTTTGTTCAAATGCAGCAGCTTCATACGGAGATGCTTTATTTTCATACAACATGATTTTCTTATTTGATTTATTTTTGTACTTTTTTCCCCAATTGGTAGTTACAGTCTTGTCCCATCGCTGCAACTCCCGTGCGTCCTCCGAAACACGACGCTGCCGAGCCGCACTGCTTCTTGACACACCGCACCAATGTGTCGGAGGAAACACCGTACAACTGGCGACCGAAGTCAGCGTGCATGCGCCCGGCCCACAAGGAGTCGCAAGAGCGCGATGGGACAAGGACATCCCTGCCGGCCAAACCCTCTCCTAACCCGGACGACGCTGGGTCAATTGTGGACCGCCTCATGGGTCTCCCGGTCACAGCCGGCTGGGTCGAACCCAGGTCCGTAGTGATGCCTCTAGGACTGCGATGCAGTGCCTTAGATCGTTGCGCCCCTCGGGAGGCCACAACATGATTTTCACACAGCACATGTTATGAACAGAGTTGAAAATTTAGATTGCAACATCAAAGGAGATCATTTCTATCCTGTTTCAACAAAAATATAAACGCAACATAAACGTAAAGTGTTGGTCCCATGTTTCATGATCTGAAATAAAAGATCCCAGAAATTGACCATAAGCACAATGAAAATATATCACATTGGGCCCCACCACCACAGGCCACACCAACCCTGCGCAATTGCTGTAACCACACACCTCCAGAACCCAATCGACCCATTCAAAGCTTTAAATAACTCTACCTTTGCAGGCTTGCAACTCTCTTGTAATCCAATATTTACTGTACGATATTTACTGACAGTGAGCTGTGAAAATATAACACTGTGCAGACATGCATGCAACATTCTGCATACAGTGGAATTCACTATTTGATGCAAGACTGATACCCTCTATACGAAATCTGCTAAAGGCCATCTTTTACAGTCTAAATGTAATTTTAAAGGTACAATTTTTGAACGGAGAATTCTCTTAACAATAATGAATAACTTAAAATAAATATATATTAACCTCTTCAATTAAAATAAATTTGCATTATCATCTATAGAATGATATGACAAACAAAATAATAAAATCCGTAGCAGATTTTTGAACTAAGTATACCTACCAACTAGAAAATCAGCAGCTGTAAAAGTGGAAATGGAAAACAAAATGGAAATGAAGAGGCCTGATTTTGGCGCTAGAGGAAAGGTAAAGTGGTCACCAAATCAATAGGTTTCTTCCACTTGGGGTCTTGATTGTGCACAACAAATTTTATGGCAATCCAGCCGTTGGGGCGGCAGGTAGCCTAGTGGTTAGAGCTTTGGACTAGTAACCGAAAGGTTGCAAGATCGAATCCCTGAGCTGACAAGGTAAAAATCTGTTGTTATGCCCCTGAACAAGGCAGTTAACCCACTAGGCCGTCGTTGAAAATAAGAATTTGTTCTTAAAACCTCTTACATCTACACGTTCCGCTAGCGGAACGTCTGCTCCAATATCCAATGATGGGCGGGGCGCGAAATTCAAACTCCTCTAAATCCGAAAACTTACACTTTTCAAACATATGACTATTTTACAGCTATTTAAAGACAAGACTCTCCTTTATCTAACCAAACTGTCCGATTTCAAAAAGGCTTTACAGCGAAAGCAAAACATTAGATTATGTCAGCAGAGTACCCAGCCAGGAATAATCACACAGCCATTTTTCAAGCTAGCATATCATGTCACATAAACCCAAACCATATCTAAATGCAGCACTAACCTTTGATGATCTTCATCAGATGACACACCTAGGACATTGTGTTATACAATACATGCATGTCTGTTCAATCAAGTTCATATTTATATCAAAAACCAGCTTTTTACATTAGCATGTGACGTTCAGAACTAGCATTCCCACCGAACACTTCCGGTGATTTTACTAAATTACTCACGATAAACGTTCACAAAAAGCATAACAATTATTTTAAGAATTATAGATACAGAACTCCTCTATGCACTCGATATGTCCGATTTTAAAATAGCTTTTCGGATGAAGCACATTTTGCAATAATGTAAGTACATAGCCCGGCGTTACAGGGCTAGCTATTTAGACACCCTGCAAGTTTAGCCTTCACCAAAATCACATTTCCTATAAGAAAAATGTTCTTACCTTGCTTGTTCTTCATCAGAATACACTGCCAGGACTTCTACTTCAATAACAAATGTAGGTTTGGTCCCAAATAATCCATCGTTATATCCAAACAGCGACGTTTTGTTCGTGCGTTCTAGACACTATCCCAACGCTAAATCTCGGCCACGAGCATGACGCAAAATATGACAAAAAATTTCTAAATATTCCATTACCGTACTTCGAAGCATGTCAACCGCTGTTTAAAACCAATATTTATGCAATTTATCTCGTAGAGAAGCGATAATATTCCGACCGGGAATCTGCCTGTCTGTAAACTGAGGAAAAAACCGAAAGCCGGGGGCGGGGCGTGTCACGCGCCTAAGGCTTAGTCCATTGACTGACCACTCAGCTTTTGCTCTCGTGTGCTTCAGCCAGGGCTTTGAATTACATCATTCCTGTTTTTCCCGGGCTGTGAGACTCCATTGTTGACGTGAGAAGTGTCACGTAAGAGCAGAGATCCTTTGTAAACGATAGAGATAATCAAGAAGGGCAAGAAATGTTCAGACAGGGTACTTCCTGAACAGAAGCATCTCAGGTTTTTGCCTGCCATAGGAGTTCTGTTATACTCACAGACACCATTCAAACAGTTTCAGAAACTTTGGAGTGTTTTCTCTCCAAAGCTAATAATTATATGCATATTCCAGTTTCTGGGCAGGACTAATAATCAGATTAAATCGGGTACGTTTTTTATCCAGCCGTGAAATTACTGCCCCCTAGATGTAAGAGGTTTTAACTGACTTGCCTAGTTGAAAAAAGAAAAAAAGTAAACTTTGAGATATCCTGTTCTCAGCCTGTGGGCATCATGTGTGTAGTGATCCAATATCCATAGCCATGTAATTTAACAGTTATCACTGGCCCTTTCTCAGCCTTACTCACCAAGAGCCCAATGCCAATCCTTCTCGCTAGCAAAGTCACTGATCAAGTCTTTGAAGTCCAGCTTTCTAGCTAACTGACTTTCAATGGACAACATGGCAAGACTGCAAAGTCTGTCCTGGGACACAGTGGACCTCAAATTGTTTTTTTAATCAGTTTTAGCTTACTGAAAGCTCTCTCACTACCAGCAACAGTCACAGGCAGTGTGCAAAATATCCGTAAAGCAATGCACACTTCTCCAAAAATGCTTTGCAGCAGCATCTTACAAACTGCATTCAGGACACCAAGAGGGGACAAGTTAGGGTGAAAGTGGCAGCATATACAGTGTTCAGGTGTCTTACTTCATGTTGAAACTCAGGTGTAAGATCTCTGGAATACTTCATGATCAGTGGTTGGCACACAGAAGGGACTTTATCCTCACTAATCTTCCCAACTTTCAGAACAGAAGAAAATTCTTCTACATTTTTTGCAGTGGTGTGGAACCTAGTGTTCAAGTCACTTATGATGTTGTCCATAGCAGTAAAAAAACATTGTGCTCCGAAACACCGTTGCTGCACTGTCCTGAGCTGTCTCCTCTTGAGAGATCTCATCATAGAATCTCTTCCTTTTCCTCCGGCGGCTGTGTTCCTTGCTAAATTGAGGTGCAACATCCATTTGCGTAGCAATCAGTGTTGCCTCAGACTAAGAGACTGAGCTGCATCTGTTGGGCCTGGCACCAGACAACTGATTTAGTACGAATAGCTTGCTAAAAGTTTGCCTGCATTGATTAAATGTCGGCTAAAATAGGAGCGAAATGTAAACACTAAGAATTTTCTGTGAATATATTAAGTAATAAGTGTTCAGGGAGCAAAAGTAGCCTATTTCACTATGGACTAAGCTAACGGGTTCATTTCGACCACTCATGGACTACACCCATCTACTTTAATGAAAAATTGGGTGACATACCGCCCTTTCTTTTCTCTCTCCTGTCTTTCTTTTCTTTCTTTCTTTTCGTTTTTTGGAAGCCAGATTTTTCTTTAGGAAGCTGAGACATGCTGCTCCAATGGCACTCCTCACTCACAATTCACTTCTAGCAGGTACCGTTCTCGCCTGGTTTGGGGGCAGGACTGAACCGTTTCATGTAAATAGAGGGGGGTTGGGCAATATTAGAGGCTCTCTGGATGTTTACTTTTTGCCAAAAACAAGAAAAGAAAAAGAAACCGTTAGTTTTATTAGTACTTTGTAAATAAAATATTATATTAATGATGATAGGTTAATAATTTAATATTGAAAGAAATGTACCTAATGTTCTAATCATTTTTTAGGGCCCCTGTCAGTCACAGGCAATTGGAATCGTCCTAATCCCTCCCCCAGATACAACGCCCCTGGTTGTGCACAAATGTGTTTACATCCCTTTTAGTGAGCGTTTCTCCTTTGCCAAGATAATCCATCCACCTGACAGGTGTGGCATATAAAAAAGCTGATTAAACAGCATGATTGATCATTACAGTAAAAGTTGACTCTAAAACGTGCAGTTTTGTCACACGACACAATGCCACAGATGTCTCAAGTTTTGAGGGAGCATGTAATTGGCATTCTGACTGCAGGAATGTCCACCAGAGCTGTTGCCAGAGAAGTGAATGCTAATTTCTCTACCATAAACTATCTCCAACGTCGTTTTAGAGAATTTGGCAGTACGTCCAACCGGCCTCACAACCGCAGACCACGTGTATGCCGTCGTGTGGGCGAGCGGTTTGCTGATTTCAACAATGTGAACAGAGTGCCCCATGGTGGCGGTGGGGTTATGGGCAGGCATAAACTATGGGCAACGAACACAATTGCATTTTATCAATGGCAATTTGAATGCACAGAGATACTGTGATGAGATCCTGAGGCCCATTGTGAGGCCTATTTTTGTAAGGTATCTGTGATCAACAGATGCATATCTGTATTCCCAGTCATGTGAAATCCATAGATTAAGGCCTAATTTATTTATTTAAATTGACTGATTTCCTCATATGAACTGTAACTCCATAAAATCAATTAAATTGTTGCATGTTGCGTATATATTTTTTGTTTTGTATACATTCATGAGGCACCGACTTGTGTATTCTAGACTGTGGGTTTTCCTTTGCAAAAGGCTACATACAGCACCACAGAAACGTTATGATTGAATTGAAGCCACAGTAATCTAGAGACCAAATCATAATCTAGGCCCTATCTAATTAATATATATTCCTTAATTAACAGCTGAAGGGTTGTCTGGGACCAAACTATGCTGTCACCCTTTCTGTGAGAATAAAAGGTGTCTGGTGGAAGAATTGTGTATTCTGCATTTACACGGACTCAATGAAAAATGATACCATTATAACAGATGAAACCGTTTTCAAAAAAAAGAAAGAAAACGATACCCCGATGAGGCTCTCGCCGAGTGGGTCTGCCTGTCATGCATTTGATCAAATCCGATCCGAGCTAGCTGGCAGAAACAATGAAATAAATAAAGGGTGGGTATGACTGAGGAAGGCAGACGTCTGCTCTAATGACAATGCAGCACTTTACAGGATCCTGTGAGGGTGGCTTAATCACTTGTAAGGCTTGATTGAGTGAATGTTAATAAACATTAGGACTGCCAGTGATTAGTGGTTTATGTGCTCTGCTCTCCCGTCCCCAGGCTGAAGACGCAGTCCTGAAGATTGATGGAGGGCCATGCTATTCAAACAGCAGGCGTTGCTGAGACAGAAGCTCTTTGTGCTGGGCAGCCTTGCTATCGGGAGTCTCCTCTATCTAGTGGCCAGGGTTGGGAGCTTGGATAGGTATGTCGGTTGGTGTCCATAGTAGCTAACACATTTAGCTTTCGGTCTGAAAGCAAGGCCTGTTGAATGTTAAGTACAGAATGTCTCTTTCTGTGTTTTTCCCTCCTCCAGGCTGCAGCCTATTTGCCCCATAGAGAGCAGACTGGGCCCTCCTCACCTGCCGGAGCAGATCCCTCTCCGGACCCTGCAGTATAAGCGTGGTCTGCTCCACGAGCTCCGCAAGGGCAATGCCACCAAAGAGCAGATCCGCCTGCACAACCTGGTGCAGCAGCTGCCCCGGGCCATCATTATCGGGGTGCGCAAGGGGGGCACGCGCGCCCTGCTGGAGATGCTCAACCTGCACCCGGCGGTGGTCAAGGCCTCGCAGGAGATCCACTTCTTTGACAACGACCAGAACTACGCCCGGGGCATCGACTGGTACCGGGAGAAGATGCCCTTCTCCTTCCCCCATCAGATCACCATTGAGAAGAGCCCCGCCTACTTCATCACAGAGGAGGTCCCCGAACGCATCTTCAAGATGAACTCCTCCATAAAGCTGCTGATCATCGTGCGCGAGCCCACCACCAGAGCCGTGTCAGACTACACACAGGTGCTGGAGGGCAAGGAGCGCAAGAACAAGACCTACCACAAGTTTGAGAAGCTGGCCATTGACGGAAACACGTGTGAGGTGAACACAAAGTACAAGGCGGTACGGACCAGCATTTACACCAAGCACTTGGAGCGCTGGCTGAAGTACTTCCCCGTGGAACAATTCCACATTGTGGACGGGGACCGTCTGATCACGGACCCGTTGCCGGAGCTGCAGCTCGTCGAGCGCTTCCTCAACCTCCCGTCCAGGATCAGCCACTATAATCTGTACTTCAATGCCACCAGGGGATTCTACTGCCTGCGATTTAACATTGTCTTCAACAAGTGCCTGGCAGGCAGCAAGGGGCGCATCCACCCTGAGGTGGACCCTTCGGTCGTGGCCAAATTGAGGAAGTTCTTCCACCCCTTCAATCAGAAGTTTTATCAGATCACTGGCAGGACATTCAACTGGCCCTGAGAAACGAAGGGAAGGTCTATATAAATGTGTTAACTAAAGTTGTTCTGTTGACATTTTCAAGATGTCAACCTCAAAAATATTAAAGGATATTAAAAAGCACTTTGATTGAATTTAACACCTATGAGAATGACAATGTGACCAAATATGTAACGGAATCAATGTATGTTTGTTTGTAAATATGTAAGGGGGGCGGAGGAAAAATGGTTTGTGAGTTACAAAACAATTCAGTTTAATGCGCCTGATCTTCATGTGTAATAGTTCACCTGTTTGACACTTTTCCCCATTTATGAACTCATCATTTTGCCATCATCTCTCACAGGTTGACATTTATTGGGATGAGTCTTGTCCTTGAGGCAGAACTGAACTATTTCCGCTAGATGGGCCAGTTGCAAAGTCAAAATTTGCTATATTGTAAAAATTATTTATTTAAGATTAGAGTTAGCAGTATGGTTAGGGTTAAGGTTAGGTTTAAAATCTGATTTTATGGCTTTGTGGCTGTGGCAGCTAGTGACCACTCTGCAGAGCTGCCTCCAGAACAGGTTTCATGACAAAAAAACACTGACCTGCTCATCTCTCAGCCAATATTGAATGAAGGGTATACTCTCAAATGTGAGATAGACATGAGATTATTTTAAGAACGATGTGGCTTTTAAAAGAACACTTGTCAGTCATCGACACACATATTTTACAGATTGAAAAGCATTCATGAACCTATATGTGTGACAACGTTTCATATTAAAACAACATTGACGAAGACGTAAGCCCACACGTCCTTACAGTCCTGAATGTGATAGTCATGCATTTATTTCCCTCTCATTTAGATGTTGTTTTATATGTGCAATGAACATTGTTTTTTTTTATGTATTCCAGTATCATTCTTCAAACATTATTCCAGTATCATTCTTTAAACCTTTATTTGTTTCTATGTTGTTTTTAGGTTTATTCGTGTTCTCCACTACCATGAAGCGCTTGTGTCTGTAATATAACTCAGAAATCTAGGAGATTCTCAAGAGGGAATAGGAACATAGCATTTCTCACCAAATTCTGACTCAGATAAAAACGTGGTCTTGTATGTCAAGCATTTAAATGTTGCATAAGGGATTTGAGTGGTAACTTTGTCCCCGCCCCCACCAGTATTGAAATTGTTTGTCATTGCCCTTGGCCAAAAGCCATTGTATAAAGTTATTTGTTAGTTAATGTCAAATCATCTAATGCTTATTCTACTACAATTACCAGATTTGTCTTATGTGCAAATAGCCACTCTGTATCATAAGTGTATTGTTCTGTAACAAAAAAAGGATTTCATTAAAATAACATTTAAACATGTGTCAACTGAGTATTTTTTTTCTGTTTTGTCTCGTAATTTATCTCGGGGTTTAAAGACACTTAATGCTTTCATTCTCAGTAAGTACTGGGTCATTCCATTGAGTCTGTCATTTTGAATTAAATCACAATTGGAAACATATTTCCTGGTACCTTCATTAATTGCCCACAGCTCAGCAAATACATATTTCCATGTATCTTATTATGAGAGGGTCAATGTAAAATAAAAAGTGGTGTTCTCTGATCTGTTGAACTGCAGGAGCAGCTGCTCAGTCACAGACTAGCTGCTGAGATGGTTCAAAGTCTAATTTCCATCGCTTCAGTGCTGACTTGCTTTGACTGGTTTTGACTAAATGATGACACCTGCTGTGCAGTTGAATATGATGTGAATCTTATAGGAATGCAGTGGCAATAGACTCAAAACCCTGTCTCACACAAAAGTCTGAGCAGGTTGTTCATCCTCAGTGCAATAACGAAGATGCTTAGAATTTGGAGAGACACTTAGTCCATGAAATAGTGCCACTTCTGCCGATCTTCGGCCTTTTTGGGGATGGTTTTCCATGACATGCCACGGTCCTTCATCTCCTCATCTCCTCCACGGTTCTTGAGCAAGTTTCTTTTGGAGAGACAACAGTGATAAATGATTAGTCTCTTCTCAATGCCTCTGTAAGAAGAGAGACGAGAAAATAATCTGGATGGACAATGACAGCCGGGCAAATTTTATAATCATTTAGTGACTGGAGGAATGTTATGTGACAAATGCTAGCCTACTTTATCAACTTAATACACAGCATAGACTAGCATCAACAAACATTAAAGTAAGTGCAGGAAACCAAAAACATTCAAAGGCTCTATTTTCTATAATGTATTATCATTGCCAGATTGTTCAGTGTAAAGATGATCTGCATCACATGGATTAGAGGCCCAAGACTCTTATATGAGTTTTATACACATCCACAAGGTCAGGCAAGAAGGAAAACATTATATTATATACCTAGCTACATGGAGAGAATGACTAGGGTTTTGCATGATGATTACTGATTGATCGACTAAATACAGAATGAGCTGCAACGTCGTTTTCGATGAGGGGATTCGATTAATGCCCGTGGTGAACCGGGTTAACGTTTGTTGCATTCGTTTTGGAAACGAGCTGCCTCCCGGGCGTGAGCCAGGTGGCCCATTTTGGCCGACGGCGAATTTAGGTCAAAACAGGTGATGTACAGTAGGTTAAACACGCAGATTAATGAGTAGGATTCTGTGTTCTTGCATGCAAAAGTGATTGCTTTTGATAAAATAGGTGTTTATTGCCTTCCCAAATGAAAACTAGTTATAACATTCTAACATATTTTATAGAAAAAGAGATGTATGTTTCTGAACGATGCATCATGCTGCTTTGTTGACAACATGATCGAGTGGCGCAGATTACTGTTTGATTTGACAAGGGCGCTCCTCCTTCGCAGCTTTTACCCGTTCATGTCGAGGGCATTACGGTTTGCCGGACAACATCACGTGCAGCATTTACGGTGACACGGCTTCTGCAGAAGTCACGGCATTCATACTTCTTGCGCTTTGCGGGGCAGCGCAGAGCTGTTGTGAAGGAAGTTGTCAAGGAAGTGAGTTTGTGTTTATCAGTAGTGGTGCGTAGTTCCATTTATTGGGGAAACTGCAGAATAAATTCAACCACACCTTTGTTTTTATTACAAAACCGCATAGCAACCAATGCCCAGTGAAGTCCACAAAGCATATTGCATGTACAGTAACAGACCTACAGCATGGTCAAGCAAGTTAATGTTTCCCACATTTTCGGACCACTAAACATCTATGGATTTAGAACCACAGAGTTACCACAAGTCGCAAAGAAAACAAGAGCTGCCTCCATTATTCCAGCACAATTTCAAATTCAACATTTAACATTTTTTGGGGAAGCCTGGCATCCCTTGCCATCCATGAATACATGGCAATAGTGTTTATGCAGGACCTACCATCAACCAATAAGCATTCAAATTTATATGGTTTGGAGTTGGAAAATGTGCATAGAAATAATGATAAGATCAGAATACTCACTTGCTTAATAATTGTGCTTGCAGTGTATTTTCAAAAATCTTGTGTATCTTAATATCCATCATTAACAATTAATATGCGTAATAATGTTGACAGTTCATGCAAAGGATTGTTACCTATAACTATAACCAGGATTGCCATTGCATTACATTTTTGTCAAGCAATTTTTATTTTAGCAAACAATTATTGTGATTCATCCTATATAGTCCCTAACATCCTTACCCCCTAGCAACAGATGTGGGACACACACACACACACACACACACACACACACACACACACACACACACAACCCCTTTCCCCCACAAACAACCATAAGCTCAGATGCTCAACGGTTGTGTTGTTACATCCCAGAGCCCAAATCAAGAAAGGACTTGATTTACAAATGCATATACAGTTACAGCTGTTTGAGAATGCTTGCAAGATTGAGCAAAATGTGCAACATTGAGGAGATTCGATTAACCAGTGTCAAGTCCTAGGTGATGGAGATCAGATACACCCCCTTCCCCTGAAACACACATACACTGGTCCCCCGTTGTGACCATTTTCCCAAGCATCTCTGTGCAGTCAGACCCACTATGGTCACAATAATATGCCCCCTGTCTGATTGTCCGACTGTGACCCCTTCCCCATGGGTTACTGCAGCCAGTGTTGCCAGCCCTGCCACTACCTGGGTGGAGGTACCCCACCGGAATCCCCACTGGTTAGGTACATGTTCGTCAAGGTTCTCATTAGCAGCATTGACAATTTCCTTGTATATTATGCTCTCCCATCCGGGGGCTTTGGCCTTGTAAGACCAACCCTGCCAGGCAGGCTCAGAATCTTGAGGGGGCTGTGCTGCTCTAGTAGGTCTCTGTCCACATTCCTCTTTCTGTTTTGGCTGCATATTGTCAACTTACAGTAAGCCCATAAAACAGATAAGGTTTTTTCTTAAGAGTATGGTTCACATAGGCGGGTGAATAGGGTTGGGAACCGTTTCATCATGAGATGTATACTGCTCAAAAAAATAAAGGGAACACTTAAACAACACATCCTAGATCTGAATGAAAGAAATAATCTTATTAAATACTTTTTTCTTTACATAGTTGAATGTGCTGACAACAAAATCACACAAAAATAATCAATGGAAATCCAATTTATCAACCCATGGAGGTCTGGATTTGGAGTCACACTCAAAATTAAAGTGGAAAACCACACTACAGGCTGATCCAACGTTGATGTAATGTCCTTAAAACAAGTCAAAATGAGGCTCAGTAGTGTGTGTGGCCTCCACGTGCCTGTATGACCTCCCTACAATGCCTGGGCATGCTCCTGATGAGGTGGTGGATGGTCTCCTGAGGGATCTCCTCCCAGACCTGGACTAAAGCATCCGCCAACTCCTGGACAGTCTGTGGTGCAACGTGGCGTTGGTGGATGGAGCGAGACATGATGTCCCAGATGTGCTCAATTGGATTCAGGTCTGGGGAACGGGCGGGCCAGTCCATAGCATCAATGCCTTCCTCTTGCAGGAACTGCTGACACACTCCAGCCACATGAGGTCTAGCATTGTCTTGCATTAGGAGGAACCAAGGGCCAACCGCACCAGCATATGGTCTCACAAGGGGTCTGAGGATCTCATCTCGGTACCTAATGGCAGTCAGGCTACCTCTGGCGAGCACATGGAGAGCTGTGCGGCCCCCCAAAGAAATGCCACCCCACACCATGACTGACCCACCGCCAAACCGGTCATGCTGGAGGATGTTGCAGGCAACAGAACGTTCTCCACGGCGTCTCCAGACTCTGTCACGTCTGTCACATGCTTAGTGTGAACCTGCTTTCATCTGTGAAGAGCACAGGGCGCCAGTGGCGAATTTGCCAATCTTGGTGTTCTCTGGCAAATGCCAAACGTCCTGCACGGTGTTGGGCTGTAAGCACAACCCCCACCTGTGGACGTCGGGCCCTCATACCACCCTCATGGAGTCTGTTTCTGACCGTTTGAGCAGACACATGCACATTTGTGGCCTGCTGGAGGTCATTTTGCAGGGCTCTGGCAGTGCTTCTCCTGCTCCTCCTTGCACAAAGGCGGAGGTAGCGGTCCTGCTGCTGAGTTGTTGCCCTCCTACGGCCTCCTGATGTACTGGCCTGTCTCCTGGTAGCGCCTCCATGCTCTGGACACTACGCTGACAGACACAGCAAACCTTCTTGCCACAGCTCGCATTGATGTGCCATCCTGGATGAGCTGCACTACCTGAGCCACTTGTGTGGGTTGTAGACTCCGTCTCATGCTACCACTAGAGTGAAAGCACCGCCAGCATTCAAAAGTGACCAAAACATCAGCCAGGAAGCATATGAACTGAGAAGTGGTCTGTGGTCCCCACCTGCATAACCACTCCTTTATTGGGGGTGTCTTGCTAATTTCCTATAATTTCCACCTGTTGTCTATTCCATTTGCACAACAGCATGTGAAATTTATTGTCAATCAGTGTTGCTTCCTAAGTGGACAGTTTGATTTCACAGAAGTGTGATTGACTTGGAGTTACATTGTGTTGTATAAGTGTTCCCTTTATTTTTTTGAGCAGTGTATAATTTATTTTCAAATGTATATCCCTCATCTGCACAAAATTGAAAGCTCTCTCTCGCAACCCCAGCTTCTTGATATGCCACACCTGCCAGGTGGATGGATTATTTTTGCAAAGGAGAAATACTCACTAATAAGAATGGAAACAAATTTGTGCAAAACATTTGAGAGAAATAAACTTTTTCTTTGTATGGAACATTTCTGGGATTTTTTATTTGAACTCATGAAACGTGTGACCAACACTTTACATGTTGCATTTATATTTTTGTTCAGTGTCACTAGAGAGATGTCACCTCTCTGGAGAAGTGAGTTGGTATGGCCCAATCCAGGTAGGAGGGTTAACAACTGGGGTCTATTCATTAGGAACCAAACAAACCAAATGGAAGCCAACAGAACGGTTTGTTAGGGACCTACCTGAATTTGTCCACTAGAAACTCTCGTTTTCTTTGCGAAACATTTTCCCATTGGCGTAAACGGTATCGCAACTATTTGCTATGGTCTTGGTCTATATAAAGGCAGCCCTGGAATTTATATCAGTCTGTTAACATTCTGCGCTAGAGGAAGTGGGCAGACTGCTGGTAGTTACCTGCCTGCCCACCATTACATGATAGGAGATTGTTGAGAGACATTCTCAGCTCAATGGTAAATAGCTGTAGTTCACTGTAAATAGTGTATTTATTTGCAGATACAGTATATTCAAGATAGACAAATATACATAACTTAATGAATAAAACTTGTTTTTCTCAATGTAATTATGAAGTGTGATCGCTAAGCATATCTGCAAACAATCATAAACTGAGCTCTAATAAACAACCAAATGTCATTGTGCTATGCGATTACATTTGCTGTCCATCTTAATGACTTACATCACAATCAACAAGTATTAGTAGATACAGTAGATTCATATTAAATTAAACCCATAACTTTTTGTTCAGTGTATAAACATACTATTCCAGTACTTCTCACATACAGTGAGTACATTTAAGCATCCACTTTTAGTGTCTCCTCTATTAGAAGAGATAAAGAGAGACGAGAATAGGAGAGAGGGAGAAGAGTGTGGTCCCAGTGGACAGTGCATTACAGGTGACATTGAGGTCAGAGTCAGTCCCACTGGAGGAGAAGGTGACGAAGCCTGGCTGGTCAGTGCTGATCTGGCTGTTGATCCAGGTCTGGTACTGGGACACTCTGGTGTACACTCCTGGGAAATTTGCTGCGGCACAGCCTTGTCCGAAACTCACAACCCCAGACTGGATCCAGATCTGACCCTGTTCGCTCACTATTGGCCCCCCGGAGTCCCCCTGTAGAGGGATACATTTTACAGTTTAGTAACTTAGCAGACGCTCTTATCCAGAGCGACTTACAGTAGTGAGTGCATACTTTATTCATACTGGTCCCCTGTGGGAATCAAACCCACAACCCTGGCATTGCAAGTGCCATGCTCTACCAACTGAGCCACCAGGTTAATCATCAGGGTCAGTGAACAATGAAATTACCATTACAAGTTCTCATGAGTTTGATTCATGATCATCTCTTTCTTGTCATTGAATAATAGCTCTGCAAACTGCAGCTAAACTGCAGCTTTGGCTCTGCAACTATTTGGAATGAAACACAGCCATGCATCACCTGACAGGCATCTTGTCCTCCACTCAGTAGACCAGCACAGATCATGTTGTTTGTGATTGAACTAAATCCAGTATAGAGACAGCTACACTCCCTGTTCCCCACTACTGGCACAGTCACCTCCTGTAGGGTCCCGGGTGAGGGAAGGGGCACTGAGGAGGAGAGACCATGAAATCAACTTTTGCTGATATTCTATTGTATACATTTCTGATCCTTTCTTTTCTGCTCCAACTGTATTGGAACAACATTTACTTGCAAAAAAGTGGTTACATGTATAGGTACATAAAGGGTATGTATGGCTTGTCAATGCAAAGTCAGCATCGGGACCATCAGATCTTACCACCACTATTGATATCGCCCCATCCGGTGACCCAGCTAGTAGTGCCAGTGTAGAAGGTGCTGTCCACTGCTGCCAGGCAGACCGGCTGGATGTAGTCAGTGAAGGTGACGGGTGATGAGAGCTTCAGCAAGCATATGTCATTGTCGCTGGTTGCACTGTTGTAGTTCGGGTTGCAGATGATCTGAGAGACCATTTGGGATACCTCGTTGGGGTTGATGCTTTGCTGATACTGCCGGCCCAGGTAGACAAGCAGGTCAGCCGTGCTGGTGCTGAGAATGAAGAGAGTTTAGACTAACTATTATTAATGTGATTATTAGACTATTAGTGTGCTTGCTGATGCCGTTTTTCACAATTCAGTGATGTATTTTAGAGAGATAATGTCACCTCACTGGAGTCATTACCACTCCTACAACTTATTTGACAACCATTAATACTGTACTTTAAAACAAGTACAGTACAAACTAGCAAGCACATACAGGTAACTGCAAAAATAAAGGAAACAATTGAATAAATGAGGGCTACAAAGTCAATTGAAAGCAGGTGCTTCCACACAGGTTTGGTTCCTGTGGCAACAACATACATAAACACTTCCTCAAAATAGTCAGGATCAAGATAAATAATCTAAGAAAAATCAAGAAACCTGTAATTCATTTGAAAGTTTTTGGCCGAGGAGGTCTTAGTCGCACATTTTTACATCAAACTAAGATGTTTAGTGCAGTATTTCTCAAAGGAAAAAATGTGAATGAAAACCAGTCGTTGGATGACAACACACACTTCATTGAAGAATCCCTACTGTTGACCAATCACCGACGAAGGGGCGTAGACCTCGGCTACCAAACGTCAGCTTGCCTCAAGAAAAATAAAATGGTGTGCTTGAACAGCCGAATAAACCTGTACGCTGCCGAACACCAAAATTAACTAAACCATCGTCATAATATATGCACAAACTGTTTTGACTGGGAAGCATACGGTAACCTTCAGGGTCATGTATAAAAACATCCAGTTGCACATTATTTTGTTTGGCTACCGTGGCTAGAAGTGGTTAAAAGTGACTTTGAAGAGGAGTCTCAGATGATCATAGGTGGTTAAAAGGTGTGTGTGTGTGTGTGTGTGTGTGTGTGTGTGTGTGTGTGTGTGTGTGTGTGTGTGTCAGCCACCAGATATCAACCCAACTGAACATTTATTGGAGATTAGTTTTCCACCACCATCAACAAAACTCCAAATGATGGAATTTCTCATTGAAGAATTGTGTCACATCCCACCAAAAGAGTTCCAGACACTTGTAGAATCTATGCCAAGGTGCATTGAAGCTGTTCTGGTGGCTCAACATCCTATTAAGACACTTTATATTTTGACAAGTCCTGTATTTTGGCAGTTGAAAAAATTGAAAAAATTACCAAAATACATTATACTTTGAATTAGTTCTCTGAATTAAGTGATTAATACATGATTAAAATAGATAATTCAGTACATAGACAGCATATAAATGTTACAATATCGCCATGACATAATATATGGGTTGGGGGGATGGGTAAGGTTGTCTTTCTACCTGGGGAAGCAGTGAGCGGCAGTCAGCACCCACTCTTGGTTGATAAGGGAGCCTCCACAAAAATGGCCGTTGGAGTTTTGCAGACTGGCCTGCCATGGCCAGCTCCCTGCAACTGCATCCTGACCCCCAACAATCTTTGTGTTGAGAGAAGCAATGCCACACACTGGAGAAGACAAACAGAGGAGAGACAGCTCATGATTGAACACACAAATCCCTCACAGTATAAAAACAGCATTAAGGAAGATAACCTAGCTGATATGAAGCACTGCAGTTGCACGTAATAATAACAACTTACCATTTGCCTGTGAATGTCCACCTGGTGGAGAGAGAGTGGTTTGGTGTTATTAAAGGGGTTTACAGTTACCAGGTTACAGTGCTTAAAGCACTATTCAAGCGTGAAAAAGTAAAAATATAAGTATAATTTGAAAAATAAAATGTATTGAGTAAATGTATTTATTGATTATCTTAATTTTGATAAGAGATTAACATTTTATGTATTTTAAGGTGTTTGTTGATGTGAAGATAAATCTAAATGTATCGATTCTAAGGATGCTGAAAAAGTTTGAATACTTCTGGCTTAAAGAGATATGCTAAATGGGGGAGGAAACAAATATCTAAATATGTAAAATCGCTGAACTATCCCTTTAAGTAGCTGGAAATCTTACAGTGTGTAGCTCTATCAAAATAGAATGATGCCCTACAAAATGATAGCCAGTGTATTAGGAAAGTTTAGACCCCTTAACTTTTTCCACATTTTGTTATGTTACAGCTTTATTCTAATATGGATTAAATAAAAAAAAGTTTCCTTATCAATCAACACACAATACCCCATTATGACAAAGTGGAAACAGGTTTAGACATTTTTGCAGAAGTATTAAAAATAAAAAACAGAAATACCTTATTTACATAAGTATTCAGACCCTTTGCTATGAGCCTCGAAATTGAGATCAGGTGCATCCTGTTTCCATTGATCATCCTTGAGATGTTTTTATAACTTGATTTGAGTCCACGTGTAGTAAATTCAATTGATTGGACATGAATTGGAAAGGCACACAAAGACTCACAAAGACTCATTGTCCATTTGGAAGACCCATTTGCGACCAAGCTTTAACTTCCTGACTAATGTCTTGAGATGTTGCTTCAATATATCCACATAATTTTCCTGACTCATGATGCCATCTATTTTGTGAAGTGCACCAGTCCCTCCTGCAGCAAAGCACCCCCATAACATGATGCTGCCACCCCCGTGCTTCACAGTTGGGATGGTGTTTTTCGGCTTGCAAGCCTCCCACTTTTTCCCTCCAAACATAACGATGGTCATTATGGCCAAAAAGTTATATTTTTGTTTCATCAGACTAGAGGACATTTCTCCAAAATGTACGATCTTTGTCCCCATGTGCAGTTGAAAACCGTAGTCTGGCTTTTTTAATGGCAGTTTTGGAGCAGTGGCTTCTTCCTTGCTTAGCGGCCTTTCAGGTTATGTCGATATAGGACTTACTGTGGAAAAATATACTTTTGTACCCGTTTCCTCCAGCATCTTCACAAGGTCCTTTGCTGTTGTTCTGGGATTGATTTACACTTCTCGCACCAAAGTACATTCATCTCTAGGAGACAGAACACATCTCCTTCCTGTGCGGTACGACGGCTGCGTGGTCCCATGGTGTTTATACTTGCGTACTATTGTTTGTACAGATGAACGTGGTACCTTCAGGCGTTTGAAAATTGCTCCTAAGGATGAACCAGACTTGTGGAGGTCTACAAATGTTTTTCTGAGATCTTGGCTGATTTCTTTTGATTTTCCCATGATATCAAGCAAAGAGGCACTGAGTTTGAAGGTAGGCCTTGAAATACATCCACAGGTATACCTCCAATTGACTCAAATGATGTCAATTAGCCTATCAGAAGCTTCTAGAGCGAAGACATCATTTTCTGGAATTTTCCAAGCTGTTTAAAGGCACAGTCAACTTAGTGTATGTAAACTTCTGACCCACTGGAATTGTGATACAGTGAATTATAAGTGAAATAATCTGTCTGTAAACATTTGTTGGAAAAATGACTTGTGTCATGCACAAAGTAGATGTCCTAACCGACTTGCCAAAACTATAGTTTGTTAACAAGAATTTTGTGAAGTGGTTGAAAAACGAGTTTTAATGACTCCAACCTAAGTGTATGTAAACTTCCGACTTCAACTGTATTGACTTATGTAAATAAGGTATTTCTGTTTTTTATTTTTAATAAATTTGCAAGAATGTCTAAAAACCTGTTTTCGCTTTGTCATTATAGTGTATTGTGTGTAGTATGCTCAAGGGGAAAAAAGTATTGAATCCATTTTAGAATAAGGCTGTAACTTAACAAAATGTGGAAAAATTCTACGTGTCTGAATACTTTCCGAAGGCTCTGTGCATACACTGCATATATATATATGTCACAGAAACAGCCCACTAGGCAAGAATATACTTGGCTCTCTAGGTGAAACTTGTGGTAACTCGATGCTGGTAGGGTTTTTGTCATATCAACCCTTTCGTTTATACACCATTCAGTGCCGCTCAGTGGATGTCCTTCTAAGGGCGTAAAGACGATAGACAAACAAACGTGCATTTCCAGAATTTAATGTTTGGAACATCCATTGTTATATTCTTAGTCTCATTCTCTTTCTCAAGACAAAGGAGATTATTGTGGACTACAGGAAAAGGAGGACCGAGTATGCCCCCATTCTCATCGATGGGGCTGTAGTGGAGCAGGTTGAGCGCTTCAAGTTCCTTGGCGTCCACATCACCAACAAACTAACATGGTCCAAGCACACCAAGACAGTCGTGAAGAGGGCACGACAAAACCTATTCCCCCTCAGGAGACTGAAAAGATTTGGCATGAGTCCTCAGATCCTCAAAATGTTTTACAGCTGCACCATCGAGAGTCTTCTGACGGGTTGCCTCACTGCCTGGTATGGCAACTGTACGGCCTCCGACCGCAAGGCACTACAGAGGGTAGTGTGTACGGCCCAGTACATCACCGGGGCCAAGCTTCCTGTCATCCAGGACGTCTATACCAGGCGGTATCAGAGGAAGGCCCTAAACATTGTCAAAGACTCCAGCCACCCTAGTCATAGACTGTTCTCTCTGAAACCACACGGAAAGCGGTACCGGAGCACCAAGTCTAGGTCCAAGAGGCTTCTAAACAGCTTTTACCCCCAAACCATAAGACTCATGAACAGCTAATCAAATGGCTACCCAGACTATTTGCATTGCCCCCTCCCCCACGATGCTGCTACTCTCTGTTATTATCTACGCATAGCCACTTTAATAACTCTACCTACATGCACATAATTACCTCAATTACCACGACACCAGTGCCAAAAGCACTTTGACCCATTGACTCTGTACCGGTCCCCCTTGTATACAGCCCCACTATTGTTATTTACTGCTGCTCTTCAATTATTTGTTATTCTTATCTCTTACTTTTTTAGGGATTTTCTTAAAACTGCATTGTTGGTTAAGGGCTTGTAAGTAAGCATTTCACTGTAAGGTCTACACCTGTTGTATTCGGAGCATGTGACAAATAAAACTTGATTTGATTTAACATCTAAACAGTATCACTGTGTCAAGTGGGTGAAACTCAACAGTGAACAACAGAAATGTGATCTGGTTAGACTGGTCTATTGTTGATCCAGGCTGTATCACAACCGGCTGTGATTGGGAGTCCCATAGGGCGGCGCACAATTGGCCCAGCTCTTCCCGGGTAGGTCGTCATTGTAAATAAGCATTTGTTCTTAACTGACTTGCTTAGTTAAATAAAGGTTAAATTTAAAGTATATATGTATTGTTGTCTTTTAATAATAAGAAGTAGATATAACGGTAGTTTGAGTGAGAATCTTTGATTTAGTCAGCGATTTAGTCACTTTGTTTTTGTTAAACAGTAATATCACTTGGGACAGTCCTGTGAAGAATGTTTTGGCTATCATATTAATTATCGATGAAAGTGGTGTCATGTGCAAGACTTGTATTACACTGAAAGGTTCAGTATAAGAATGACTACATCATTTCAAAAGACATGTATAATTTCAATTACTAATCATAGATAACTTCAACTTCCTAAATACTCAACTTTTTTTTTGGGGGGGGGGGGTCTCACAAAATGAGGCAGTAATCATTACAAAAACAAATATAAACACGGACCAAAATAGATTATGGTCCTGTAATATACTGTAAAAGCAGTGATATCAAACATATTCACCGTTTTAATGCAGTCTAAACTTTCCTTTATTATTTTGGGAACGAACTCAATCTCTGTCTATATAGGAATCTAGTCAAACTGTAAAATAATTTTACTTGGAAATGTACAGTACTTCATAGTAAAGTGTGAACTTGGTGAGTTTTCTCTAAATGTATTAAAGTAACTCAAAGTGGAATGCTGGTCAATAATAATAATAATAATTCTCTATTACCTTTTCCCATGCAGGTCAACGCTACTACAACAGCACACAATGCCCACCCCGACTCCATCCTATCAGCTGCTACGGCTTTGTGTGTGTCCTGTCTTTAAAATACATTTGGTTGAAGGAGGAGGTATGTACCACAGGAGGTTGGTGGCACCTTAATTGAGGAGGATGGGCTGTGGTAATGGCTCACCACACTGACTCATTCCATTAGCTCCATGTCTGACATTATTATGAGCCGTCCTCAGTCTCCTGTGGTATTTACATAGGTAGGTAATAGCTTGTATTGTTGAGTCAGGGTGTGACGCATACCTCGTGACACATGTCCTCTCTCTCTCTCTGTCTCTCTCTCGCTCTTCCTCTCTGTGCGTATGTCCTCCCCTGCTTTGCCTCATTCAGCACTCTTAATTTTCAATTATTCTCAGTTAAATGAAAATCCTGTATTTGTAATTCTATCATCCTTACAATTAAAGAGTAAACATACATACCTACACACACTCTTTAAACCCCCTATGCCCCTTTGAGACCACCCTTTCAAAGTCACTGCAATTTCTTCCTCTATCCATTGTAGCCAAAATAATGGGCAACCTGCATTTTTATAAAGGACCCTAACCATGATGGGATGTTAATAGCTTAATTAACTCAGAAAACCACACCTGTGTGAATGCACCTGCTCTCACTCACTCACACACTTGTGTCCTACCTCATAGCTTTGCTGTTGGCGTCATGTCATCTAGAGTGACTTGTTTTAGAGGTAGTGCCCCTTCCTCTCTATCCCCAGAGAGACTAATTTTAGAGGCAGCGCCCCCCTCTATCTCATTTTAAAGAGAATGCCACCCCGCCTTCTCTTTATCCCCAGAGAGACTCATTTTTGAGGCAGTGCCTCCCTTCTCGGGGGCAGACCACAAGAGTCCTGGACCAACCTAATCCAGCAAAGTTATACATTCAAAACAGAGGTACTTAGAATACTTTTAAGTACAACCTTCTTTCCATGCTTGCGTCCACCCTGGTTTCCTTTCTTCCTTTTTTTTTAGATAAACACTGATCTGTGGGTGACTGGATTTGAACAGGCAAGGCCTTCCCCCTTTTGGTTTTTACCAAATCCAACCTTTTGAAATCGGTGAATAGGGAGGACGGAAAGCAGGCTGCTTTTATTTGAAAGATATCCCAGGTCTAACACATCATAGGCTGTTAAGATGGAGGTAGAAATGTAACCAATTTCAATCTTCAGCTTAACAGCTGTTTTACTGGGTACACCTACATGTTTCAAGCTGACCTCCATTGTCCCTGTTCTCAAGAACTCCAATGTAAACTGCCTAATTGACTATCGTCCTGTAGTACTCACATCTGTTATCAAGAAGTGCTTTGAAAGGCTGGTCATGGCACACATCAACACCATCATCCCAGACACAGTCCAATTCGAATGCCGCCCCAACAGATCCACAGAAGACGCAATCTCAATTGCACTTCACACAGCTCTCTCCCACCTGGACAAGAGGAATACCTACTGTATGTGAGAATGCTGTTCATTGACTACAGCTCAGCGTTCAACACCATAATCCCCTCCAAGCTCGGGACCCTGGGACTGAACACCTCCCTTTGCGACTGAATCCTGGACTCCCTGACAGGCCGCCCCCAGGCAGTAAGGGTAGGCTACAACACCACTACACTGAGCCTCAACACGGGGGCCCCTCAGGGTGTGTGCTTAGTCCCGCAATATACAAAAAAAAAAATATCATCATCAAGTGTGATGGCTAATAGAAAGGCATTTAACAATCATATGAACTGAGTTCTGATAAACAACCAAATGTAATCCTGTAGCATTACAAAATTACATTTGCTTTCCAACTTAATTATTTACATCACAAGAACATATTTACCAGTAGATTCATTTTCACATTGAATTAAAACACACTTATTGTGCATTTCTGATCTTTCGTGGTCTGCTCCAACTGTTTTGGTACAAACGGAATGGGCAAAAGAAGTGGTTACATGTATAGGTATATAAAGGGTATGTATGGCTTGTCAATTCAAAGTCAGCATCGGGACCATCAGATCTCACCACCACTATTGATATCGCCCCATCCGGTGACCCAGCTAGTAGTGCCAGTGTAGTAGGTGCTGCCCACTGCTGCCAGGCAGACCGGCTGGATGTAGTCAGTGAAGGTGACGGATGACGAGAGCTTCAGCAAACATATGTCATTGTCGCTGGTTGTACTGTCGTAGTTCGGGTGGCGGATGATCTGAGAGACCGTTTGGGATACCTCGTTGGATTTGATGCTTTGCTGATTCTGCCGGCCCAGGTAGACAAGCAGGTCAGACGTGTTGGTGCTGAGAATGAAGGGAGTTGATGCTAACTATTATTAGTGTGCTTGCTGACACTGTTTACACAATTCTGTGATGTATAGCTCTCTGGAGTCACTACCACTGCTACAACTTATTTGACAAGCAGTAATAATTGAAGACCAGCCAGCAAGCACACATTTTCTTTAGGAAATTTACTTTGCAAGTTAACTCAAGTTAATTTATTTTAATTGACATGGCAGGAAAATACAGCGTAGATAGACGTTTCAATCATACATTGACATAATATACTGTAAGGGTTGGCGGATGGGTGAGGTTAGGTCTTTCTACCTGGAGAAGCAATAAGCAGCAGTCAGGACCCACTCTTTGTTGATAAAGGAGCCTCCATAAAAATGGCTGCTCTGTCTGTGCAGACTGGCCTGCCACTGCCAGATCCCTGCAACTGCATCCTGACTCCCCACAATCTTTGTTGAGAGAATCAGTACCACACACTGGAGAAGACAGACAGAGGAGAGACAGCTCATGCTAGAGCACACAAATCCCTCAAAGTATAAAAAGAGCAACAAGAAAAAAAGCCGATATGAAGCATGTCATCATTTTTAACAGCTGTGCATGGCCACCTGGGGGAGAGAAAGTGGACTGATGTTATTAATACATGCTAAACAAGGGAGGAAACAAATATTAAAATGTGTAAAATCGCCGAACTATCTAATCAAATCAAATTGTATTTGTCACATGCCCCGAATACAACAGGTGAAATGCTTAATTTACAAGCCCTTAACCAACAATGCAGTTTCAAGAAAATATAACAAAAAAAGTTTTAAAAAGTAAGAGATAAGAAAAACAAATAATTAAAGAGCAGCAGTAAATAACAATAGCGGGGCTGTATACAGGGGGTACTGGTACAGAGTCAACGTGTGGGGGCCCCTTGTCAAGGTAATTGAGGTAATTATGTACATGCAGGTAGGTTTATTTAATTGGTTGTGCATAGATAGTAACAGAGAGTAGCAGCAGCATGGGGGAGGCAATGCAAATAGTCTGGGTAGCCATTTGATTAGCTGTTCAGGAGTCTTATGGCTTGGGGTGGAAGCTGTTTAGATGCCTCTTGGACCTAGACTTGGCGCTTCGGTACCGCTTGCCATGCGGTAGCAGAGAGAACAGTCTATGACTAGGGTGGCTGGAGTCTTTAACTATTTTTAGGGCCTTCCTGTGACACCGCCTGGTATATAGGTCCTGGATGGCAGGAAGCTTGGCCACGGTGATGTAATGGGCCGTACGCACTACCCTCTGTAGTGCCTTGCGGTCGGAGGCCGAGCAGTTGCCATACCAGGCAGTGATGCAGCCCGTCAGAATGCTCTCGATGGTGCAGCTGTAGAACCTTTTGAGGATCTGAGGACCCATGCCAAATCTTTTCAATCTCCTGAGGGGGAATAGGTTTTGTCGTGCCCTCTTTACGGATGTCTTGGTGTGCTTGGACCATGTTAATTTGTTGGTGATGTGGACGCCAAGGAACTTGAAGCTCTCAACCATCTCCATTACAGCCTCGTCAATGAGAACAGGGGCGTGCTCGGTCCTCCTTTTCCTATCGGCCACAATCATCTCCTTTATCTTGATCACGTTGAGGGAGAGGTTGTTGTTCTTGCACCACACAGTCAGGTCTCTGACCTCCTCCCTATAGGTTGTCTCAGCCTTGTCGGTGATCAGGCCTACCACTGTTGTGTCATCAGCAAACGTAATGATGGTGTTGGAGTCGTGCCTGGCTGTGCAGTCATGAGTGAACAGGGAGTACAGGAGGGGACTGAGCACACACCCTTGAGTGGCCCCCGTGTTGAGGATCAGCGTGGCGGATGTGTTGTTACCTACCCTTACCATCTGGGGGCGGCCCGTCAGGAAGTCTAGGATTCAGTTGCAGAGGGAGGTGTTTAGTCCCAGGGTCCTTAGCTTAGTGATGAGCTTTGAGGGCACTATGGTGTTGAAAAGCTGTAGTCAATGAATAGCATTCTCACATAGGTGTTCCTTTTGTCCAGGTGGGAAAGGGCTGTGTGGAGTGCAATAGAGATTGCATCATCTGTGGATCTGTTGGTGCTTTGTGCAAATTGGAGTGTTGGAGATCAGCCTACGTGAACGTTCCCTAGCAGATATCTCAACTTGGATGTCACTCCACCACCTCAAGCTCAACCTCGACAAGACAGAGCTGCTCTTCCTCCCAGAAAAGGCCTGCCTGCTAAAAGACCTCTCCATCATGGTTGACAACTCCACAGTATCGCCCTACCAGAGTGCAAAGAACCTTGGCATGACCCTGGACAACACCCTTTTGTATTCTGCAAATATCAAAGCAGTGACTCGCTCCTGCAGGTTCATGCTCTACAACATCCCTAACTCACACAGGAAGTGGCACAGGTCCTGATCTAGGCACTTGTCCTCTTCGGTCTGGACTACTGCAACTGGCTGTTGGCTGGGCTCCCCGCTTATACCATCAAACACCTGCAACTTATCCAGAACGCTGCAGCACGCCTGGTTTTCAACTGTCACCCCGCTCCACAGCACACTCCACTGGCTTCCAGTCAAAGCTCGCATCCACCACAAGACCATGGTGCTTACCTATGGAACAGCAAGAGGAACTGCCCCTTCCTACCTTCAGGCTATGCTCAAACCCTACACCGCAACCATGGGCTCCCTAGTGGCGCAGCGGTCTAAGGCACTGCATCTCAGTGATAGAGGTATCACTACAGACCCTGGTTAGATTCCAGGCTGTATCACAACCGGCTGTGATTGGAAATCCCATAGGGCGGCGTATAATTGGCCCAGTGTCGTCCGGGTTAGAGTTTGGCCGGGGTAGGCCGTCATTGCAAATAAGAATTTGTTCTTAACTGACTTGCCTAGTTAAATAAAGGTTAAAGAAAAAAAGAAAAAAACATGAGCACTCTGTTCTGCCACCTCTGGTCTCTTGGCCCTCCTGGTCTCTTGGCCCTCAGCCCAGTCCAAGCTCTTCTCTGTCCTGGCACCCCAATGGAGTCCCTGCCCATCTTCCAAAAGGATCTAAAACCCTACCTCTTCAAACAGTATCTTAAATAATCCTCCTTCCTCCTCACCTCGACCCCCCACCCCCATTAGACATGTAACGAGTACTTTTGGGTGTCAAGAAAAATATTTGGAGTAAAAACGACATTATTTTCTTTAGGAATGTAATGAAGTAAAAGTTGTAAAAAATATACAAATAATAAAGTAAAGTACAGATACCCCCAAAAAGGACTTAAGTCGGAGCGGGGTTACAAAATGCAATCATATCACACGCAATTTTACAATTTAGCCTATAAAATTGTCATATCTCTTTTTTATACAGACTAGCTAAAAAAATACTGAAACTTGGATTATGATAATTCGCTGGTAAAAAAGTTGAGAAGCAAAAACATATGTTCTGAATCCCCTATTTTAATTTGCCCAATGGGTCAGTGATTTCAGAGTCCCTGTACAGAGCAATATGAATGTCAATATACACAATAAGCTGACTGGGGAGGTGATTTCCCACAGTCGAAGTCCCGCAATAAGAGCTATGGCGCTAATATTTGTGTGATCTCTTCAAAGTTGTGTTCTGTGGTTGTCACTGAGTAGACTGATACCCCATTTCATGGATCCACAATCCATAGGTAAGGCTGTACAGTGCAATATGAATGTCCAACATGGTTGACTGGTAAGCTTTATGTGGCTCATTTCATAGTGGTTTCAAAGTCCCGCAATAAGAGCTACGACACTAATATTTGTGAAAACTCTTCACAGTTGTGTTCTGTGTGTGTCACTGAGTATAATGATACCCCCATTTCATTGATCCATAATCCATAGGTAAGGCTGTACAGTGCAATATGAATGTACAATTCATATCTAATACATGCACAGTGCAATTCAACTGATTTTAGTTTTCTTCTAATTATTGTATTTTCTTCCATTTATATAACAACATTCCGACTTTGTTTAGCATTATCTAGTCCAAATTGCATAATTCCTTTATTTGTATTCATTTGCATCACTTTCAATGACTGACTTTTATTTTGAAAGCAAACCGCAAACGCCACAATTGTGGCTATTCCTTATTGTGAATGTCTCTATCCGCCACCAGGTTCATAAATACTACCTAAGTTTCTGCAAGCATCTCAAACAGAAATCCGACTCAACATGGCTTACACCGTTGCAGGTGGAACCAAGAAGAAAGTCTGCTACTACTATGACGGTAAAGAAGTGCATGTTCATTTTGAGTTTTCAGAATAAGTTTCCAAGGCCAAACTAGCGCGTTAGCTAGGGTGCGTGATGACAGCCAGTGCAGTGTAATATCCATTCATTCTCTGAATAGCTAGGTAATCTTGGCTAGCGATCCTGACATGATTTGTTTTCTGTTCCTGTTATGATTCTGAAATAACTTACGAGACGGTGTTCTAGAATCTAGATATATCGGTAAACTAGACTTGCTAGTGAACGTTAACAAGCTACTGTAGCTAGTGCTAGTTTAGCCGGCTTCACTCTTGTCGGGGCACATTGTGTGTAGCTAGCGAGGTTAGCCAGCCACAGCAACGTTTACTTTTACAACTAATATGATGTTAAACAAGTAAACACGCTGTTGTGGTATTTTGTTTTATGAAATTGAAAATATAAGCAGAAAGTTAAATTGATTTACTACCGCCAGCAAGGGACCAGTAATAGCGTTGAAGACTGAAGATGACGACACTAGCGGCTATTGCGCATTATCGGCGTTGCTTCATGCGCTAGTACTGCTAACTGACTGCATTGTTGTAGTAACGTTAGTAAAAAAATACAATTATGTGGTAGTAGAAGTATGGTTAGAGTTGGAATGTTGCATGGGGATAGTTAGCTGTGTGAAACATCAACATTTCTCAAATGTAGGCTCTGTTTCTAGTTATGGTCTTTTTTTCCCCCCTTTTTAACAGGTGACATTGGCAATTACTATTATGGACAAGGGCATCCCATGAAACCACACCGAATTCGAATGACCCACAACCTACTGTTGAACTATGGACTATACAGAAAAATGGAAATATATGTACGTTTATAACACGATTTCAAGTAAAAAAGGTTAATTCTGAATATGTAGGTATGGCATGTTCTCTCTTTCGCCATCAACTAGGCAATTGTTATTCTTCGTTGCAGAGACCACACAAAGCCACTGCAGAGGAAATTACCAAATACCACAGTGACGATTACATCCAGTTCCTCAGATCCATACGACCAGACAACATGTCGGAGTACAGCAAGCAAATGCAGCGGTGTAAGTCGAGCCATAACTAGGGTCAGGAGTTGTTACTAACCTTATGACTGGACCAGGGAAAACTACCCATATTAACCTAGTATTGAGAAAAGGGGGGGAAAAATGATATATAGATTGCTAGAATCACTAATTTGTGTTTTTGTTTTTATTATAGTTAATGTTGGTGAGGATTGTCCTGTATTTGATGGGTTGTTTGAGTTCTGCCAGTTGTCTACTGGTGGCTCTGCTGGTAAGTACATGCATACAAATATATTCCCATGAATACATGCAATACATGACCAAAAGTATGTGGATGGGGTTGAGATCAGGGCTCTGTGTAGGCCAGTCAAGTTCTTCCACACCGATCTCGACAAACCATTTCGTGCATGGGGGCATTGTCATGCTGAAACAGGAAAGGGCCATCCCCAAACTGTTGCCACAAAGTTGAAGCACATAATTGTCTAGAATGTCATCTTAATGCTACAGCATACAATGTTTTTTCACTGGAACTAAGGGGCCTATACCTCCAACCATGGAAAAACAGCCCCAGACCATTATTCCTCCTCCACCAACCTTTACAGTTGGCACTATGCATTCGGGCAGGTAGCGTTGTCCTGGCATCCGCTAAACCCAGATTCGTCCGTCGGACTGCCTGATGGTGAAGTGTCATTCATCACTCCAGAGAACGCATTTGCACTGTTCCATAGTCCAATGGCGGTGAGCTATGCACCACTCCAGCCGACACTTGGCATTGTGCATGGTGATCTTAGGCTTGTGTGTGCCTGCTCGGCCATGGAAACCCGTTTCATGTAGCTCCCGACGAACAGTTCTTGTGCTTCCAGAGGCAGTTTGGAACTCGGTAGTGAGTGTTGCAACCGAGGACAGACCTTTTTTTTTTTTTACTCGCTAAGGCCATTCTACTGCCAATGTTTGCATATGGAGATTGCATGGCGGTGTGCTCAATTTTATACACCTGTCAGCAACTTGTGTGGCTGAAATGGCAGTCCACTAATTTGAAGGGGTGTCCACATACTCTTGTGTATATACAGTACCAGTCAAAAGTTAGGACACCTACTCATTCAAGGGTTTTTCTTTATTACTATTTTCTACATTGTAGAATAATAGTGAAGAAACTATGAAATAACACATGTAGTAACCAAAAAAAGTGTTAAAAATGTAAATATGTATTTAGATTCTTCAAAGTAGCCACTCTTTGTCTTGATGACACCTTTGCACACTCTTGGCATTTTCTCAACCGCCTTCACCTGGAATGCTTTTCCAACAGCCTTGAAGGTGTTCCCACACATGCTGAGCACTTGTTGGCTGCTTTTCCTTCACTCTGCTGTCCAACTCATCCCAAACCATTTCAATTGGGTTGAGGTCGGGTGATTGTGGCGGCCAGGTCATCTGATGCAGCTCTCCGTCTTGGTCAAATAGGCATTGCTCAGCCTGGAGGTGTGTTTTGGGTCATTGTCCTGTTGAAAAACAAATGATAAGCCCACTAAGCGCAAACCAGATGGGATGGTGTATTGCTGCAGAATGCTGTGGTAGCCATGCTGGTTAAAGTGTGCCTTGAATTCTAAATAAATCACTGACAGTGTCACCGGCAAAGCACCATCACACGATCTCCTCCATGCTTCACGGTGGGAACCACATGCGGAGATCATCCGTTCACCTACACTGCATCGCAAAGACTGTGGTTGGAACCAAAAATCTCAAATTTGGACTCATCAGAGCAAAGGATAGATTTCCACCGGTCTAATGTCCATTGCTCGTTTTTCTTGGCACAAGCAAGTGTCTCCTTATTTATGTTTTTTAGTAGTGGTTTCTTTGCAGCAATTTGACCATGAAAGCCTGATTTCATGCAGTCTCCTTTGAACAGTTGATGTTGACATGTCTGTTTACTTGAACTCTGTGAAGCATTTATTTGTAGTGCAATTTCTAAAGCTGGTAACTGCAGCAGAGGTAACTCTGGGATTTCCTTTCCTGTGGCGGTCCTCATGAGAGCCAGTTTCATCATAGCGCTTGATGGGTTTTGCGACTGCACTTTCAAAGTTCTTGAAGTTTTCCAGATTGACTGACCTTCATGTCTTAAAGTAATGATGAACTGTCATTTCTCTTTGCTTATTTGAGCTGTTCTTGCCATAATATGGACTTGGTCTTTTACCAAATAGGGCTATCTTCTGTGTACCACCCCTACTTTGTCACAACACAACTGATTGGCTCAAACCCATTAAGAAGGAAAGAAATTCAACAAATTACCTTTTAACAAGGCACACCTGTTAATTGAAATCCATTCCAGGTGACTACCTCATGAAGCTGGTTGAGAGAATGCCAAGAGTGTGTAAAGCTTTCATGGCAAAGGGTGGCTACTTTGAAGAATCTCAAATATAACATAAATAAAAATATAACACTCGTTTTGGTTACTACAGTGTGGTTAGAGCTGGAATGTTATTTCATAGTTTTGATGTCTTCACTATTATTCTACAGTGTAGAAAATAGTCAAAATAAAGAACCCTGGAATGAGTTGGGGTAACCCAAACATCTTATTTTTATTTTTTTCTGTCTACAGTTTTTCACCTGCAAACAGTAGAACTAGTCCCTATTGGTTCAGAAATCACAACACATGCTTGTGAAAATAGTGTAAACAAAAATATTTTTCTTCCCTTGGCACAGCGGGATCGGTGAAACTCAACAGGCAGCAGACGGACATTGCGGTGAACTGGGCCGGTGGACTCCACCACGCTAAGAAGTCTGAGGCCTCTGGCTTCTGTTACGTCAATGACATTGTGTTGGCCATTCTGGAGCTCCTCAAGTGAGTTTGTGTTCTCAGATAGAAACCGGCTAATCCGTATGACTTCTACAAGGAAATGCATTAGTAATGGTGACTTGTTTTTTTTGTAGACACCCTGATATAGCTATGTGTATTCTACTAAGCATGCCTCAGGTTTAATTATTCACCCCTCATTCCCAGGTACCATCAGAGGGTACTGTACATAGATATTGACATCCACCATGGGGATGGAGTAGAGGAAGCCTTCTACACCACAGACCGGGTCATGACTGTGTCCTTCCACAAATACGGAGAGTACTTCCCCGGGACTGGAGACCTCAGGGTGAGTACTTGGGCACGTCCCAAATGGCACTACGTTTGACCAGCAGAAGTAGTGCGGTATGTACAGATCAGGATGCCATTTGGGACGTAGCCCCATGTGTCACACCTCAATGTGAACTTCCTGGTGCTCTGTGACAGGGGGGCCCATTGATAGCTGGGTAGAGACTTTCTTTCCACAGTTATAGTTACAAAGTAATCTCACTTTCATTATTTGTAGTATTTTGCTTGGGAAGAGCACTTTATGATGGATGCAGTATTTTAGTTATGGCTTAGCAAGTGTGTAAACGTGTTTAAAATCCTCAATTGCCACTCTGTTCTTAGGATATTGGTGCTGGAAAAGGCAAATACTACGCTGTCAACTTCCCGCTGAGGGACGGCGTTGATGATGAGTCGTATGAGCTTATCTTCAAGCCTGTAAGTATGCTCAGGTGTCGCAGTGTTCAGTGCTGAACTCTAGCAGGGCTGCAGGTAGCCTAGTGGATAAGAGCATTGGGCCAGTAACCGAAAGGTCGCTGGTTCGATTCCCAGAGTTGACTAGGTGAAAAATCTGTCCTTGAGCAAGGCACTTAACAGTAATTGCTCTGGTCTAAGCATTTACAGTGAAATGGCCTCTGCAGAGGTCAGGGCATTCATACTTGCGTTTCGCAGAGCTATTGTCAAGGAAGTGAGTTTGTTTATACAGGGCCTCCCACAAACCACTTATCGTCAACCAATCATGTCAATGCGGAGCTATACGGAGCCCTCCGCATTGTTGCAAAATTTGAGGCGCACGGCAATGTGGTACGGAGCTCAATTTGGCCTCTGCAGGCGCAGCAAAAGCATCACACCCTCCATACGGAGCCTTCAACCACATTTTTGGGATCAAGCATAAATTGGCTTTTACCCTACGAGGTCCGGATTCTGATGGCTTTCTGTTCTACCTGATACATTTTACACACCTGGTGGCCCAGGTCTAAATTAGTCCCTGATTTTAGAGGGAAACAATGGAAAAGAGAGAAAAAAGTGCTTTATGTCTTGGCAGGTGATGGCCAAGGTGATGGAGATGTACCAGCCCAGTGCAGTGGTGCTGCAGTGTGGAGCAGACTCCCTCTCAGGAGACCGTCTGGGCTGCTTCAACCTAACCATCCGCGGTAAGGAGGCTGTATGCTAGTCGTCTTACCTGTTTTATGTGCGAGTCCATTTTAAACTTGTATAGCTTCATTTTAACTGTAATGATTGAGCCAGCATTGGGAGTTACACAGAAATCTGTTTTTAGTCTGTCATTTATTAAACAGTAATGATGATCTAATTTTGCTCTTAGAGAAGTGTATTAGTCTGTTCTAAGCCCTTCGTGTTGTTCCTATAGTTATGACGTTTTGTCTCTTCATGCTGCTTTTCCATCAGGCCATGCTAAGTGTGTTGAGTACATTAAGTCGTTCAACCTTCCCCTGCTAATGCTGGGTGGAGGAGGCTACACCATCCGCAACGTGGCCCGCTGCTGGACCTACGAGACGGCCGTGGCTCTGGATACTGAGATCCCTGACGGTGTGTTGATTTATTTTTTTCCTTATTCAAAATGCCCCATTTCCCACCCTCACGTGCCACTTTTAAGGTGCTTTCCTCATTTCAGTGTCGATTGCCTAGACCTGTATAATGCAGTGAAAATATCAAACCATTGAGGCTAGTCTACTTTTTGTAGTTTACTTAATACAATGTCTTCTCTTCCCCCTGAGATATTGGCTGGGTCTCTAGAGAAAACGCTACAGCACTAGACAGGGGCTTTGTCCCAAATTGCACCCTATTCCCTACATAGTGACCTACTTTTGGCCAGTGCCCTATTGGCCCTGGTCAAAAGTAGTGCACTATGTAGGGTTAAGGACCTGGTCAAAGGTAGTGTGTTACAAAGGGAATAGGGTGCCATTTGGGACGCATCCAGGGATAGTCCTGGTCCTGACATCTATCTGCCTACAGGGAGCTGACTAAGCAGAATATCAGTGGGCCACCGTGTGTGTGTGTGAGAGGACATTATCACAGCCTGTCAAAGGAGCCAGCTGTTTTCTTCATGGAATTCGGGACATTAACAGAACCCTTGCCCTTTCCATTATAACCGCTCTCAAGTGGAGGGACTCGTATAGGTGTAAAAATCTAACTGTCATTTTATAAAAAATGTACCTGAAAGGGTTGACATTCTGAAACTTTTTATTTTAGTTTCAGCACGTACAATGTAACCTTCATGTTCATCTTGACGCTGGCATTTTCCCTTAAGGTTTTTTTTTCTTCTCAGAACTGCCATACAACGATTACTTTGAGTACTTTGGGCCTGACTTCAAGTTGCACATCAGCCCATCCAACATGACCAACCAGAACACATTGGAGTACATGGATAAGATCAAGTAAGGACTGAGTCTGTCATGGACTATCAAATATAGCATGTCTGTTGTATTCAGCTACCGCTAAGGAGTTGCATGTCATTAAGGATGTGTGTCTGCATTGAGGTTGTTGCAGCTGCATTATTACTTTAAGAAATTGGTATTGTGGTAGGGAGTTCTCGTTGGCGTGTATGATTATCCAAGTTTCTTAGAGCCTTCTCGTGTGCTTCTGCACTGACGTTGGTTACTGCGCTAAAGCAATAGCCTTTGTGTGTATTAACCTATAGGCAGCGTCTGTTTGAGAACTTGCGGATGCTACCTCACGCCCCGGGAGTGCAGATGCAGACGGTCCCTGAGGACGCCATCACTGACGATACGGTGGATGAGGATGCAGAGGACCCCGACAAACGCATGTCCAGTAAGACACGCCTTATCTGACCAATCACACGACATTCACTGTGTACAGTCTAACTACTGCTGTTATGTCACTCCAGATGGGGTTCCATTTTCAATGTATCAGTGGCTGGATTTTCCACTATGGAATCCATCTTGGACCCTATTGCCAGTGTAACCGATGTGAAATGGCTAGTTAGTTAGCGGTGGTGCGTGCTAATAGCATTTCAATCGGTGACGTCACTCGCTCTGAGACTTAAAGTAGGGTTTCCCCTTGCGTTGCAAGAGCCGCGGCTTTTGTGGCGCGATGGGTAACGATGCTTTGGTGGGTGTCAGTTGTTGATGTGTGCAAGGGTCCCTGGTTCGAGCCCGGGTTGGGGCGAAGAGGGACGGAACCTACACTGTTACACCAGCAGCATGGATCCTATTTCCAGAAGCATCTGAATGTTGATTTCCTGTCTCGTTTTAAGTCCGTGCTTCAGACAAGAGGATAGCCTGCGACGAGGAGTTCTCCGACTCTGAGGACGAGGGAGAGGGAGGAAGGCGGAACGAAGCCAATCACAAGAAAGGAACAAAACGGACTCGAGTTGAAGAGGGAGACAAAGAGAAAGTTGGTGAGTGTTCAGAACATGGTTACCCTGACTACAAACCTTTTTTGTAAAGGACTTTCAAGAACACTTGCAATTCCCTTCATTTTAGATAAATTGAGTTAGATGAAGTAAATAACCTAGAAATATTGAATTGATAACTTGATTCAACTTGTTAATTTGTGCTGTCTTCTGTACAGAGGTGGAGAAATCGAAGGAAACAAGCACTGAGAACTGACATAAAGGTGGCTAAGAGTAATTGTGGCACCCTGCCACTGTTTGTACAGTTTTAAAAGGAGGTCATGAATTCCTGTCAGCCCTCATTTGTGCAGTGCTGCAAGATCCAAAACAATTATGATAATCTCAGGGGGGAGTACAGACCATTGTAATCTCTCATCCTTCTCTTTATCACAATAAAGACTTCATAATTGCTTGTCACAACCAGCTACTTATAGTTTGAGATGTATATGAAATTGTGCTTAATTAGAAGTAGTCACAAATGTATTCAGACACTGACTTATGTTTTGGCGTGGAAAACCGGCACACTTTCCAGTGTGAAGACTGAGCAGACTAGCAGTGCCTGATTCAGCCTCATAGTGGTGCTGTGATCTCTCCATGGACAGTCCCGAGTGTGGCAACCAGGGCAGCTAACCTTGGCTGATTCTACACCTTCGCGCCTGACTCCATACCAGACACATTATATTTAGCATTGATCTGTAGCCGTACGTTGTGAAGACTTAGTTTCCTTTGTGTACTGTAACAGTGGATTTCTAGGATTTGCAACCAACCTGGATTTGCTGTACTTTCCTTTGATACTTTTTGAATGCTTTTATATTGCGACATGCTTTATCTTCAAAATGAGACATCTACTTGTAATTAAAGTATGTGTTTTTAGAGAAGAGTATGTGGGTGTTCTTGTAGATATTTTGCATTTGCCAATTAAAAGCTTTTTTTTATACTATGTGGTGTGAATGTATGTGTTACAGTAGTTAGAGATTAGTTGGGGTAAATATGCTAAATCAACCATGATCATTTAAATGATCTACAATACGATGGGGTTCATCGCTGCCGGCTCACGTGGCAGGTACTCGCCACCGAGTGCCTTCTGTGAGCTGGATGTCACTGCAATCACTCCTTCAAGGTACTCAGAATCCCCATCACCTTTATTTGCATGTACAGGAATGGTGCTGCCCCAAACAATATACAGATGGACAATAAAATAGATATTTACACATACAGTATGTACATAATGAACACCAGGATACAGACTACACTATAAACATCATGCTAAAAACTACGGACTACACTATAAACTGTTGAAAGAGGTACATCATATACAAGCAGTGGCCAGAGGAGTCTGGGACGTAACCCCTGTTGGTATTCCCCATACCTTAGACTTACCTGGTAGATCGGTCTCCTCCAGAGATGTCATCCACGTGTTAGCTTGCATGACAAGTGCCATGAGCTTAGTTCAACTGTAGCCCTGTCATAACCCAACGTAAAGATGATTTACTGCATTCTTTGTAAACACGCATCATGTCAGTTCTTGCAAAATCCAAAACCAAATCGATACAAATTTCACTAGGGATTTTTTTGTGGCGCATTGCATAGTGGCCACACGATGGCGATGTCACCCTGCCTGTCATTTTCATCAAGGAATCAGTGTATTGGTTGTGTACACAGATTTGCAGGTGCAGTGAAATGCTTATGTTTCTAGCTCCAACAGTACAGTAATATCTAGCAATGAAAAAAGCCTGAAAAACAAAAGTTATATAGGATGAGCCCATGACTAGAATACCGGCAGTGGAGGCTGCTGAGGGAGGATGGCTCATAATATTGTCTGGAACGGAGTCAGTAGAATGGCATAAAACACATGGAAACCATGTGTCTCTGCCTTCTAGATGGTATCGGGGTGAACAGGCCGTGGCTCGTTGGGTGGCTGGGGGTCCTTGATGATCTTCTTGGCCTTCCTATGACACCAGGTGCTGTAGATGTCCTGGAGGGCAGTGTGATGCGTTGGGCTGTAGCACCACCCTCTGGAGAGCCCTGCGGTTGCGCATGGTGCAATTGCCGTACAAGGCGGTGACAAGACAGCCCGACAGGATGCTCTCAATGGTGGATCTGTAGAAGTTTTTGAGGGTCTTAGGGGCCAAGCTGAATTTCAGTTGGGCCTTCTTCATCACGCTGTCTGTGTAAAGGGACCATTTCAGGTTGTCAGTGATGTGCACGCCAAGGAACTATAATTTATTTTACCCTCTCCACTGCGGCCCTATCGATGTGGATGGAGACGTGCTCTTCTCTGCTGTCTCCTGTAGACCACGATCAGCTCCTTCGTTATGTTGACGTTGAGGGAGGGGTTATTTTCCTGGCACCACTCCCCCGGGGCTCCGCACGGTTGGCTGTCTCGTCGTTGTCGTTTATCAGGCCTACCACTGTTGCGTCGTCAGCAAACGTTGATGATTGAGTTGGAGACGTGCGTGGCCACACAGCGCTTGTTGTTATAGCTTATTTACCGACCAATTTGGCCTAGTAATTTCAACCGTCGTGATTGCTAATTTACAACCATGAAGATCTTAATCAAGTTGTGTAGATAGACTTGCCGATGAAGTATATCGAGATTTTCATTACAGAAACTTAGCCTACTGTAGCTATGACACACCTGCAAGCGGGAAAATAGCACGTGTGAAATTCAAAACACGAGTAAGCTGCAACCCAGTCAGCAGAGAAACATGCATACGCCTATTTTGTGGCCTATTCGTCTGTTAATGAACAATTGCAATTTATAGTATGTTTTTTTTCGATCTGTTGCCAGTTTGTGTATTACAATGTAGCATGCATAACATGCTACAGAAAGATGTGTGCCTCTAGCTACAATGTTGCACGGTAACCTGCTACATACAGAATGATATGCGCTAGCTAGCATGTTGGAACTCTGGCTAATATGAAATCTTTCCTGTTGCTGCAGCAAATTGTATCAAGAGGCCAAATGTCTGTAGTTTGTTGTGCTATAGGCCTTCCCTGGAAAGGCTGGCACTCATTGATGCTAATTGAAAACGGATGGTGCATCTGACATCAAAATGTTTTATTTTGTGTCAGCAACACTATTCATTGGCTATTTTCAGTAATGGAAGCTTGTTGCACTGTAGGCCTACAGCCAGGTGTTAGGCCAGCTACTGTAAAATAGGTTCATTTTAGTTGCTAAACATGTCTTGCAAACTTTGAGGTTATGTGTGGTCTCACCTGGGAGGGACCCCTTGCCCCGAAACAAAATCCATACGAATATTTCATTATCCAAGTGTAGCATCAAGCAAGCCTTCGTAAAATCAAACCACTGTGTTGATAGTTTCTTTCAAGGTCTTGGGTGGGGCTCTACATCATTCATTGTTCAACGTCATTGCAAAGTATTGAGTCTCTGTGCCTTGAGGGTCTCATTTTACAACAATGAGCTGCTCAAAAGGTCTTCACTGACATTTTATCATTTCCATTGGCATCTTACCAGTTACTGAGCAGCTATTGTGCTATAATCTCACACCATTCAAAATATGATTTGCAAAATGTCAACGTATTTAAACATCAGTGAGAATTCAGTGATGTAGGCTGCATGTGATCATGTTGGGGGCGAGGAATCGCACTAAACTAATAGTGATGGAACGTACAATGAACAAACCTTGATCCCCATGACAAATGCATCTATTCTGGTCCATGATTCATTTAAAAAGGCTTTGAATGAGTTAGGCCTAGTTGTTAGTTGTATAATACTTGCAAGGGGAAATAGATTTGTCCATACCATTGAGTACTCCATATTGGACTTTTGTAGATAACCTAGGGCCAGTGACACAGGCTGTGACGCCATAAGTTCAAATCCTAGGTGAAATCCTTTTGGTGTTGTTGCGGCAAGGTGCTTCTACAATCATCCTGTAATGTTTGAGTATGTAGAAAAGTTGGCAGTTGTTAGCCTGAATACAAAATTAGTTTGAACACACTATGGCTGCTTTTAAAACAGGCAGCCCAATTATTTTGACCAATCTGATCAGCTCTGAAAAAGAACCGACGTGAAAAGATCTGATGTGAATGGTCAAAAGCTCAATTAGTGGGGGTGAGGAACTGAATTTGACTGCCTGTGTAAACAGCCAAGTATGCTCAAATTACACATGTTGAAATTACTCATCAATTACAACACTCAACAACCCACTTACCACCTCCATCTGAACGGTTAAAGCTGGACTCCATAGTGGAAAAAAACCACATCCGTTTGTGACATTACAACAAACACTGTTTGCACATGCAATAGAATAGCACAGTATACACTGCAATTTATTTGACCATGCTGCGCATCACTCGGGCTGGCAACAAAAACAACGGTGGTGGGGCGGCTAGTGGCGCTGTTTCCCCCTATTGCGGATTCCACCTTAAAAGGAATAGAAATTGGTTAAATGAAAAGACAGATGATGCTCAAATTTTATTCACATTTATTTTTGCTTTTAGTGTGCTCACAGAAAATTAGAACACTAAGCAGGAGTTTAATAGCATTTTTTTAAGCAAAGTTACATTCCATCTCTAAGTCAAATTGGTCAAAGCTCCAGTATTTACAAAAGAAAAAGAAAAAAGAGACAAGATGCTACACAAACGTGGCATCCGATAGAGATTCCTTAATTTGTCAAAGACCACTGAAAAAAAGCATTGTCTGCTGTAATCAAAACATACCACAGTATATAAACAGTAACCATTCCACTTATCACAGCTTGGTTGAGTTCAAAATTGCTGAAAAGGTCATCCAGGATGAATTTGTTTTTGTTATCTTACAAAAATGAGCGGGTGGAAAGAGCTGCAAACTTCATGTGCTTCTTGAGATCAAGATTTCATTTGTACAATAATCATAGTTAAAAACACCCCGCCTATACATACTTACACTTTATTAAGGTCATAAAACCAGCAATAAACAATAAAGCCTATACAACTTGTATTTCTACTGAATCACTGACTGGTACAGCTAATGAGATTAGTGAAAAGCTCCTATGATTTTTTTTAATGACTTCCTAAACCTAGCTCTGGGAATTGTATTTTTTGTCGTCTCATAGTAAAAATGACTTAGTGTTATAAACCGCATGGTACTCTTGTGGTACATAGGTGTTTGTTTCATTCTCGTTTTTTAAGACCCCTCTTTACATTATAGTCTGTGGCACAATTCCCAGGCACAAAGGTGCCACCTCCAAATCTCCCCCCACCCACCCCAAAGCCCCCTTCATTTACATCTCAACTCATTTACATACCCCACCTCCTCCATACCATGGGCATGTCCATACATTTTGACAAGGTACATTTTGTATAAAAATGCAACAACAAAAAAAAACATGTAATACGGATGCAAAAAAAATATATGGCAGAGTGTGGATGTATTTTTTTCTGTAATATTACGTTTCTAAGCAACCCACCTCTGCCCGTTGGAATGGTAGTAACAATGGACCGAGATGGGTTTTGTGGAGGGGGAAGGGAAAACAAAAAAAAAGAAAAGCTTTAAAATACCCCTGTTGTAGACAAGTCCTCCAAAGCCAGGAACTGGCACCACTCCAACATACAAACAGGGAAATGTTTTTTTGATTATCTTTTTTCAGCTTTTTTGTTTTTTTATTTCTTCCGTTTTGCTCTTCGCGTTTATAGCTTTACTCAGCAGTGGCCTCTGCGGCAGCGGGGGCCTCTGGACTGGATGCGACCTCTGTTGCAGGTACAGCCTCCTCCGTTTTGGGTGCCTCCGCAGCAGGCTCAGCTGGCTTCTCCTCTGCTTTTGGCTCCTCGGCGGCTGGGGCTGCCTTGGCCTCCTCAGCGGGTGCTGCTGCTGTTTCCTCGGGCTTGGCATCTGTGGGGCTTGCTGCTTCCTTAGCTTCCTCCCCAGCACCGGCAGGCTTGGCCTCTACCTCCGCAGTCTTGGCTTCCCCCTCGGCAGCGGCCTCTGGGGCCTCGGCTGCCTCATCCTTGGCCTCATCGGTGGACGCAGCGGCCTCCTCACCCTCTGCCCCATCGCCCGTCTCCTTTTTGGTCTTTTTGAAGGAGAAACCGCTAAGCTTGAAGGACTTTTTGAAGGAGAAGCGCTTCTTCTTCTTTTTGGGGGTCTCGTTGCTGGTTGAAGGCGTGGCACCCTCCTCCGGTTTAGCAGCCTCACCCTCAGCTGCTGGAGACACAGACTCTGCATTCTCTGCCTTTTCCCCTTCTACTGCCGCTGCTGCTGCTGAGGGTGCAGCCTCTGCAGTTGCAGCCTCCTCTTTTGGAGCCTCCTCAGCCGTGGCACTACCATTGGCATGCACCTCTTCTTTGCCTGCCTCTGCAGCCGCAGGAGAGGCATCCCCGTTCACTTTCACATGGCCGTTTTCCTAAAGACAGAGGCCATTAACATCACATAAAAAACAAGCGTGGAATATAACGTGTGATATGGACTATTGTCACTCAGTGACACAAGGGGCAGTAGACACCACAAAAATAGATCGGGACAAACGCATACAGCCCTCTGTCTATTTTGTATTTATTTTTAAACATGTTTAGTATCAATGGGCCTTTACGCACGGGCGTCGGCAGGCTAATTGCTTTGCGAGTTACAAATTCAATACAGAATTCGTTTTAGAAATGCAGAATTGAAACTACTTTCCCGTAATCACGTGCGAGAATAAGCCGCCTCCGGCAATGAGAGAAGGGAGACACGGTTTCGGATGATTCGCTAGGGGGCGATGCGTGTCTGCCGGTCGCTCCAACACCGAAGCGCCAAAGCAAAGCATCTGCTCATTAAACAGCAGATGCTCATTAATACACCAGATCACGCAGAGCCATCCTTCAGATGCATACCCCAAAAACCAAACAGCACCAGAACCCTCAAACCATCATCCTTATCACTTTAATAAATACCATCCATTCCAACACTTATAATACCAGTTACAGAGGGGACGCATTATCAAATGTGGTTCCCCTGCTCCCGTGTAGTAGTAACCATCCCTGCTCTCTATTCGAGCATCTGTAACAAAAGGCGTGTTGGCTAGCTAGACCGTGGCAAGCCATTGTTGGCGTCGTTCATCTCCACAATTCACCCACCGATTGCCTCAAGTTATTAGATTTGTGCTCAGTTTCAGTTAAGATTTTGATTCAAACATGATTGATCCATTTAACTACACAAGGCTACATAAGGTCCAACAATGTGATACCAATTTCCGCTGTCTCACAATCCGAAATTTCAAACAAAGAATTCACCCATTTAACCGAAATCCCCACACATCAAATGAATCAATGAAAACGACAGAATACTTCACCGAATTTGTCTCCAAATAATTATCCAAATTAGTTTGGACTTTTGTAATAATTGTATAATTTTAAAAATTGCATTTCAAATCAATGATCAACTGTTTAATGAAATTGTGTAGAATCAATGTATTCCAATAGTGGTTGTTTGCTCCATCATCCTGGCGAACGTCTCCATAAGTGCCCACAACACAATAACGCACGCAGAGAACCTTTGCGCAAACCAACCGTATATCTATATTTCCTTTAACTCGGATACAAATATATATTTTAAATCAATTACCTGTCCATTGGTCTTGGTTGGTGAAGCGGCAGCCTCTCCTGGCTTTTCAACCGCGGTTTCGCCTTTTGCAGCTGTCTTGGAGAATTGCGCTCCCATGCTTTCGCTCCAACAAAGAAACTCAACCGATCCAAAAAAACGAACAAAGACCACTACTAGACTCTTTCTTAAATGCAAGCACTTTGCGAAGGCTCCTCTTTGAAACGTTTACTGGACAAGTAATCAAAGTCCAGTCTTAGTGAACAAAATGGGAAAATTGCAGAAAATACCTGCCAAGTGAAGAGAAGTAATAAAAAATCCCAGATTTGTGGCTATGTCGCTGTAGACAGGGTGGAAAATGGAGAAATTTCCCGTGTTGCTAATAAGATGCGGAGTCCAACGCCCAAGTGCACAGGGCCACATTCAGTTGCCAAACGTTCTCGAACGTTGCAGATAGAAATGCCACGAATAGAGCTGGTGGTTCCTCATTCTACATGTTGGAGAGGCATGTGTGTTCTATATTGTTTATTTCTATCTGAACGTTCCAAAACGTTGCGTTCTACTGAACGTGGCCCAGATGAATGGGCATCCCGAATGATGACGGCATCCGCGCTCAGATCCAGCGAATCAGAGCCCTCACACAGAAAGTGGGCAAGGCTTTAAAAACGAGTGAACAATGGGTTTTTTGCAGATTGTAACAAATCTGAAAAATATATATTGTCGTGGCGACAAATTTTCCTTTCAAAACTACCAAACAAAAATTACTCGACTAGAGAATAATTTTGGAATTGATGGTGTGCGCAGAGATTTGAAAGACATTCTAATCACTCCTAACAAAGTGATACCTAATTATTGATTCATTATGATAGATGTTTGAGGGTGTTTGTAACAATTTCATCTCAATTATGTACGCTAATTTGATTATGAGGAATCGGCATTTGCTTTAGGCAGAAATAGTATTTTGGCTCATTGAGCTCCAGCTGCCTCCACATTCAGAACGTGCTCTGAATACGACCACATTCACTTGACACAGACAGTGCACATTTAGTAGGTAGTCTATTTAGTGGTGGCTATTTTTGATATTGAATAAATACTGCTTTTGTGAAACAAATGTTTTGATAAAATACATTTAAAGGGGGGACACCTAAACCCACCTTTCAGCCCTATGCCATCTGGTAATAAGTTAATCTCAGTCACATATAATAGCACCACATACAGTATGTACACAAAAGTTTGTGGACACCCCTTCAAATTAGTGGATGTGGCTATTTCAGCCACACCCATTGCTGACAGGTGTATAAAATTGAGCACACGGCCATGCGATCTCCATAGACAAACTGGCCTTACTGAAGAGCGTCGTATCTTGCAATGTGGCACCTTTCCAACAAGTCAGTTTGTCAAATTTCTTCCCTGCTAGAGCTGCCCCGGTCAACTGTAAGTGCTGTTATTGTGAAGTGGAAACGTCTAGGAGCAACAACGGCTCAGCCTCGAAGTAGTAGAGCAAGCTCACAGAACAGGACCGCCGAATGCTGAACCATGTACCGCGCAAAATTCGTCTGTCCTCGGTTGCAACACTCACTACTGAGTTCCAAACTGCCTCTGGACGCAACGTCAGCACAATAACTGTTCGTAGGGAGCTTCATGAAATGGGTTTCCGTGGCCTAGCAGCTGCCCACAAGCCTAAGATCATCATGCGCAATGCCAAGCATCGGCTGGAGTGGTGTAAAGCTCGCTGCCATTGGACTCTGTAGCAGTGGAAACGCATTCTCTGGAGTGATGAATCATGCTTCACCATCTGGCAGTCTGATGGACGACTCTGGGTTTGACGGATGCCAGAAAAACACTACCTGCCCGAATGCATAGTTCCAACTGTAATGTTTGGTGGAGGAGGAATAATGGTCTGGGGCAGTTTTTCATGCATCGGGCTAGGCCCCTTAGTTCCAGTGAAGGGAAATCTTAATTCTACAGCATACAATGACATTCTAGACAATTCTGTGCTTCCAAATTTGTGGCAACAGTTTGGCGAAGGCCCTTTCCTGTTTCAGCATGACAATGCCCCCGTGCACAAAGCGAGGTTCATACAGAGCCCTGACCTCAACCCCATCAAACACCTTTGGGATGAATTGGAACACCGACTGCGAGCCAAGCCTAATCGCCCAACATCAGTGCCGACCTCACTAATGCTCTTGTTGCTGAATGCAAGCAAGTCCCTGCAGCAATGTTCCAACATCTAGTGGAAAGCCTTCCCAGAAGAGTGGAGGCTGTTATAAAGGGGGGACCAACTCCATATTAATGCCCATGATTTTGGAATGAGATGTTTGATCCGCAAATGTCTACATATTTTTGGTTATGTAGTGTGTTACCTTTTATATATTTTTAATCTAAGATGATTCTTTTGAATAAAGACACTTTTGAATGGAATGTATTAATCTATTTATTGTACATTTTGTCATTATAGTGACTCCCGAGTGGCGGAGCGGTCTATGGCACTGCATCTCAGTGCTAGCTGTGCCACTAGAGATCCTGGTTGAAGTCCAGGCTCTGTTGCAGCTGGCCATGACCAGGAGACCCATGGAGCGGCGCACAATTGGCCCAGCGTAGTCCGGGTTTGGGGAGGGTTTGGCCGGCAGGGATGTTCTTGTCCCATTGCGCACTAGCGATTCCTGTGGTGGGCCGGGTGCAGTGCACGCTGACACGGTTGCCTGGTGTACAGTGTTTCCTTCAACACATTGGTGCGGCTGGCTTCCGGGTTAAGTTGGCATTGTGTCAAGAATCAGCTGGGCTGGGCTGGGTTATGTTTCGGAGGACGCATGGCTCTCGACCTTCGCCTCTCCCGAGTCCATACGGGAGTTGCAGCGATGGGACAAGACTGTAACTACCAATTGGGGTAAAAATATATATTTGTAAATAAATAAAAAGGAGTGTAGTGGAGTGAAAGTTGTCAAAATATAAATAGTAAAGTAAAGTGCAGATACCCCAAAAAACTAGTGCTTTAAAGTACTTTTACTTAAATACTTCACACCACTGGTGTTACCTATATTTTAGCTGACAATTCTGGCTTTTCTGAATGTAATTTCACAATTTCATTTGCATATATAATTAAAGACAAAGGGTTAATGCTATAATTAAGAAATTGTTTTGATTAGTAATAAATTACTTTAAACCGGTGTGTGTAAAGTTCTGTTGTGCGACATATATATATTTCTACCATGTGTTTTGTGTTGTAACATCAGATATAATTGAGGTTAAGTCACCAAAATTGGACTATCATATTCTTAAAATGCTTACTAATGAACGCAGCAACAGTTGTGTAAATACAAATAAACATATTCTATGAAAATGGGCAACTGATGCCAGAACACCAGCATGCCATGCTATAACACCAGTGATGCAATGTAACACCAGTGACACAATGTGAAGCAATGACATATGATCATTTCATACAAATTTGATCAATTTAGTAATATCTTTTATTTCTTCTGGCCAAGACATGTTTTACTTTGTACGACAATGTTGTGTTAGGATAGACATTTTAGTCAATAGGCTTCATCTTTTGGTCTTAATCTTATGGACTAAAATGTATTTCCTAACACAACATTGTCGTACAAACATAAAACATGTTTATTATAACAATAGAAACACAACAGTGAATGTAAACTAGGACTAAAGTCAAATATGTTCATGTAATAGGCCTATTTCCTGTACTAACTTTTCCCGTACAAATTATTTCCCATACTAACTTCACTTTTACTTGAGATGTGTTTGTCTTTAGAAATGTTTGTTCATGTTTGTCTTTGCCATGTTATTGTGTCAGGTCCATCTGTTATCATCTCTGAGCCAGTCTCCATTGCTTTCTAGCCGCTGACGGCTTCTTCTATGGTAGCCAGTTCACACCTGCCACTTTCCCACATTCAGGTGCTCCTCCAAGTACTTCCAGATACTGTGGTCAATCTGATCTTTTGTTCACTGACAGCGGCTTTGGCATCAGACACACAATCTGGTAATCCCCATACCAGTTGATATCATCTCTTGGGTTTGGCCAGAAGAACTTGTTGACTCCATTCCTGTGCATGCACTTAACTTTGACATTTTGTTCTTCGACCTCCAGTATAACGCTATAACGCCAGGGTATGGTTGTTCATCATAGTTCACAATGCACCACTGTCCAGTGTGGTGAGCCTCGATGACATCTGGACGAAGTGGAGCTGAGGCATCCGGGTCAATGACATCTGTTTGATGTGGAGGTGAGAGACCGTGGCCATTAGCCGGCACTGTCGGGAGAGTGATTTCTTGGAGTCCATAACATGGGCAATCCCACACTCCTTGCGCTGCTTGGCAGAGACATTTTAGGATGCCAGGCATGATACTAAGAACCTGGTGCATTCGCATGGTTCCTTTTATGCTTACTTTATGCCACCTCTTCCTCACTGACATAATACAACTGTATTTGAGTGCCAGAGTCTCTTACCTCCTAATAGAAAGACATTGCAGTTATGTCTTTCCTGTGGTGGACCAAGAGGTCAGCTGTGAACCACCCACTCCATCCGGAGCACCCTTTCTGTGACTGGCCTCAAAAAAGTTCCACGTACTTCCCTGGATGCCGTTCTTGACAGGTTCAGTGCCAACCATATAGAAGTTGCCCTTCTGTTTATATTGGGTGGCAGGGCCATCATTGAAGAAGTGAAGGTGTTGCACGGTAGGGTACCGCTGTTTTAGCATGTCCAGAATGGGGTCCAGGTGAGCCCATATGGCTGTCGGGTGAGAAGGTGCAGAAAGAGATGGGTGGGGGCTCCTCTGCCACATAGAGGATACCAGTGTGGAGTATCACCTGCTTGTGTGAACCCCCGAAGTGAACTGACTGGATCTCTGAAGCATACATGCATGTGAAGTTTTCACTAAAAACTATATGGATCAGGCAGTGATTGGTCAGGTTCTCTCTCAAGGTCCGGTAGCTGTGGTACCTGCCATCGAATGTTGAACAGACGTCTCCTACATTTTAAAGCGCCTTTCCCGGAACTGGGTAACAAGCTCTTCCTCGGTTATGGCCAAGTTTGACCACGTTTGAGCATTTGATTTGCCATAAACCGCAATTTTTCATGAGTCTTGCACTGGCAAGTTTCTTGGCCTCTCCTGTGGTGTCACCACCCAAAAGGGTCTCTCCCTTCAGAAGAAGGCGCATGATGAAATCTGTTGCCCATGCTCAGCAACGTATTTCCTGTGGAGGTTACGCCGGGAATCACAAAGGAGCCTCCTTTTTCTTCACCTTCCTTAGTGTGATAGTGTCTTTCTTGGCAGGGGTTTGCCTGCTAGGTAAAACTGTCTCACGGCTGTCTTCTTGTTTATTTCCACCAAGCTTGCTTGTTGACCTCTTTTGTTGCTTCCAGGCTTTGTATAAAAAAAAACAATGCTCTGCTCACACAACTTTTGGATTTTTTTATTTATTTATTAGCTTCCTCTCAGTATATTTGCAAACTATTGTTTGGCTTTGTCTGATTTGGCTGCTTTGCTTTGCTCTTTGATCCCCCAAGGCCCATAGTGGAAGTTTAGAGTTTTCTTTAGTTATTGAAGAGGCATGGTGGCCATGTAGTGTGCTTCTCGTCTCCGTTCTTGGACTTTCAGGGTCTTGATTTGTACCCTGCAAACGCTGACAACGTTTCTTGCAACTTATGCTGTTTTCTTCAGGCTTTATGTACTGCTGTCCTGTGCGATCTCCGCGCTTCGGTTTGTCTGTAAAACATAAAGCTGTAGTCTTTCAAAGATGATACAAACATGAAATCCTACTTTATTTCTGTCATGCCTATCCACAAAACTAAATAGCTTCGGTAAAACATAAATAATTCTGCCATGTGACAAACATTTTGGAAGCCTACTTAAAGGTATAGTTCACCCAAATTACAAAATGGCTTAATGGACAAGGTATTACTACAATCCATGCTTTGGTTTTGTTTACCTGGCCACTGTTTAAAAGGTTTACTTTTTTACGTCAATGCAAGTTCATGCACTTCTCATCCAAACAATCTATACGTAACTCATTGAGTTATTGTGCCACAAATGCTAAACAGTTAGCATTTGAAACAGTGGCCAGATTAACAAAACCAAAACATGTGCTGCTGTCATACCTTGTCCATAAACTGCTTACACGGTAAAGAAACGTGGGTGAACTATCCCTTTAAGTAACTCGGTAAATAAGTACTAACGTCTTCCTACTTAGTACAGACACATTGTGTTAAATTCTGACCTTGAAGTACTGGGTTGACTGTCTGGAGAAAATGGGGGGGGGGGGGGTCAACACTGTCTTTCCTGCTCTCAACATCTGTGTTTTTTCTGTCTGACCCGCCATTTCTTTTGCTCCTTTCTTTTTCCTCTTTCTGTGAGATCATTCACTCTTTCTTTTTTTCTAAATTCTTTAAGTAAGTCTGGTGGGGTTTTTTCAAGGTAGGCTGCTCTACGGTCTGGGTCATCTGGGTCAGCATCCCTTCACTGTCTATAGAGTCTTTTGCTTTTAAGCAGCACTTTATTTGCCATATCTATCAAAAGGAAAGTCATATTATGTTACAAATGACAATATTGAAACTGTATAAAAACTTAAGTTGGTATAAAAAGTTAGCAGTGCTATTGATTGTCACAGGTGTTACCAGCAGGAACAGTAACACCAGTGACGAATCTGCTGACAAGATGGCATATCTAAAATGGTTGCCACAGAAGCTCAAACCACACCTCTTAAATTGTAAATAAATCACTTAATAATGTAATTGGATCAATTATTTCAATCATATTTCCTTTCCCCATACTATATAACGCCAGTGACTGTTTTAAAGCTTTGCATTAAATTACCAAATTAATCATAAAATTGCTAACATATCAAGAGAGAATGCAGACTCATCATGTGCTCTTCAAAACAGACCCGCCTCCAATGAACCTTTGACCCAGGAAGAAGTTGGCATGGATGTAGAATTTCTTTAATATATATATATATATAAAGGGTAACCAGTGACATGACATTGAGGGACAGCCATTCCCTGTAAATTATTTATAATATTTAGTTGATATTTAGTTATTTTAAGTAATTCCCTAAACAGCTATAACACTTTCCTTTGTATTATGACATTTAAAAATATATATTTTGACTCATATGTCAGTAAACCATGACTCCTGGCTCAAGGAACAAGCCATTTTCATGGTCCTGACCGTGTTCTATGATAATATGAAAAATATAATTTCAAATATAACTGCCTTACATATGTTTATTAACAATAAAACACTTCAATTAAAACAATAACAGATATTTTGTGTGTTTTTCATTGGTGGGACAGGAAAGCCACAATTTCCATGGAATCACCCAGACGCTTTTGGAACCCAAAGGGTCAACATTAAGCATTTTGTATTTTTGCCTTTCCAAGAAGCTTTAGCTGGGCTGAAATATACTTTTATGTTGAAGACCTGTTTTAATGTGCACATCTATAGTATATTGGGGATGTTTGTTTAATGAACTTATAAGATACATTAACATTTGAGTAATTTAGTAGACGCTCTTTTCCCGAACGTCTTACAGTAGTGAGTGCATACATTTTCATACTTTTCCCTCATGGGATTCGAAGCCATTAAGCCTTGATGCGTTTTGCCTAACTTTGCCAGCATTATTGGTTTGTGTAAAGATTCAGAAATAGTATTTTGGTATTTGGTATTTTATTAGGATCCCTGTTCGCTGTTGCAAAAGCAGCAGCTACTCTTCCTGGGTTCCACACAAAACATGAAACATGACATAATACAGAACATCAATAGACAAGAACAGCTCAATGACAGAACTACATACATTTTTTAAAAAGGCACACGTAGCCTACATATCGATGCATACACACAAACTATCTATGTCAAATAGGGGAGAGGCGTTGTGCTGTGAGGTGATGCTTTATCTGTTTTTGACACCAGGTTTGCTGTTTATTTGAGCAATATGAGATGGAAGGAAGTTCCATTCAATAAGGGTTCTATATAATACTGTATGCTTTCTTGAATTTGCATCCCTAGTGTGGACGTCTTTTTGCAACTTGCCATATTTCCATTCTGAAGATTTGTGGTTGGCTACATATGTTACAAAAGCACAGTAACAATCAAACTCCTATTCACAATTCCCTGTCTGGCCACTGTACAGTTAGTTCATGGTTCTGCAAAATGGTTTGTGTCATAGCTGTGGTGTTACATTCACCAAATTGGAAGATACCTCTTTGAACTGAGCTGAACTTCACTAAAAGCCTTCAAATGGTCAATTCCTCTACTACTTCACCAGTACAGTTATTTAGCCTATTCGTATAGGGATGTATTATTTAAGCTCGTACAACAATGTATTACCCTTAAAATCGGATTATGCTGACACCAACAGTAATATTGAGGGTCAAGAGCATGAGGTTTCCGACCTATATCACAATGACACTTTGTTTATATTCACAAATTATAGGTGATGACTTCCTCCGCTCAGGTGACAGGTCAGGGGCAAACAGTAATTCAGGGTCAGTGATAAAACGGATAGCCATTCTCTCCCTGCACATTCCATTTTGGACAGCTCCCCTCAGAGAAAGAGCAGTGTTGTGTTGGTGAGATGACAGATTGCAGTAAACACTGTGGCAGCCAATCAGGTGATACAGCCACTTAGAGTAGTTACTCAGCAACACTCTTGAGCACTGAGTCTCCCCCTTTTCACTCTCTCAGCTACATTATGGTTTAACAAGCCCCAGCCATTTTGCAGCAGTGGAGAGGGGAGGAGGAGGGAGGAGGGTTCTGCGGAGAGGAGGAAGTGGTCTCCCAAAGTTGCTCACAGCACAGGTTTGTTGACATCTAGTGACTGGCTCTAGGGAGAAGTGAGTGTTCAATCAGGTACAATGTTTGCAATGCAAATACAGCACCAAAGTACAGCCAACTGTACTCTTTCACCGGCCTGATAAAGAAAACAGATACTGTTAGGACATAAGGGCATACTGGTGGGTTTCCTGGAATATGTTTGGTATCACTGGCCTTTTCTTTTATCATGCACTATGCAAAAATATCAACGCTACTGTAGAAGTTTAAATGACCCTATTTTACATACAATTAGGTTTTACAAAATAACTAGGACTGCAGAATACATTTGTATTCTTTGCTTATGCAAGTGATGTGTAATTTACCAGGAAGTACCCTTGTTGTTTTTGAACTTTTATAGGCTTTTTGAATGGTATTCAATGTGCATAAATGTAGCGCAATGGTCTTCAGCGCAAAACTTCATAATAGGCATCTGGCAGAAGTAAATTCATCCACAAACACTAATATAATTTCATATCTATCTTAAATGACCGTGTTATCACGAATTTGATGATATAATCCTCAAGCCCGTTCAAAAGATGAGGGGACATGATACGGAAGTAAAGCGGAAGAGGCGGTTACTTTTACAGGGTATTAAGAACAGGTTGTATCAGAGCATTGGTGTTGAGGATCAGTACATTGTTTTGCACTAGGGAATCTCTTCTCCATTGAGTTTTGTTACTTGAATTACAAGTAAGGTGATGGTTGCATCACTCGTCAGTGATCTGACATGACTGCAATCAAAGGAAACTCAGTCTGTGGAAGCTTAGGTGCCTTGGCTTGATACTATGTTGATAGGCTATCTGAGAGGTTGGGAGGGGGTGGCGAAAGAGAGAGAGAGAGAGAGAGAGAGAGAGAGAGAGAGAGAGAGATACCTGAATTATTTGTTCCTCTCTGCCTAAACAAACTACAGCCTTTTTACTCTGCTTGTGTCATATGTCTTTCACATAAATGACCATGGATTAAAAGGCTTTAAAAGCAAAATAGTACAACGTTGCCTAATCGTGAGACAGTGTATGGCTTTGAAAAAAACTACACGAGGGCAAAGAATCAGAGGCATTCATCTTGCCATGTTAAACCAGACCTAATTTGAAAACACTTTGAATTGTGATTTCATCTGAGATCTTCATTATACACTAGTTATGCTTGAGGCAATCCATGTTAGTTACGCGCTGACCAGGTGAACTCGGGTATTTTGGGTCAGGGTGTGTCATGTTGGGTATTTTTCCTTGGTTTGTTTTATGTTTACGTTTTAGCCTTGTGTAGGCTCTAGGTGGGTTATGTCTATGTTGGGTTCTGTCGATTCCCAATCAGAGACAGCTGTCGCTAATTGTCTCTGATTGGGATCACATTTAAGTTGCTGTTTTCCCCACGCTGTTTGTGGGGTGTTGTCTCTTTGTTTGAGCACGTAACGTATAGGCATTTTCCTTGATTTTTGTGTACATGTTTAATTCCAGTGTGTTGAATAAACATGTGTTCGCTCCCAGCTGCGTTTTGGTCCGCTTCCTCGTCACCAGGCGACGAACGTTACAGAACACCCCACCGAACCAGGACCAAGCAGCGGGAGCAAAAGGAGCGCGAGAGATGGGCTCGCGAGGGGAAGGAGTTCTGGACCTGGGAGGAGATCATGTCGGGGAAAGGACCCTGGCGGAAGGATTCCCAGGTCGAGGAGGTAAAGCCAGCCGGTAGACGGAGTCGCAGGCGGCGGTCGAGGAGGCCCGGAAAACACCCCCAATAATTTTTTTTGGGGGGGCTAATGGGGTGGTCCGGAAGGGCAGAGGAAGAGCCCAGACCACTGCTCTCGTGGGGGATGACGGCGGAGGAAGAGACGGAGATGAGGCAGTTGATTGAGGACCTGCAGAGGGAAGATCTGGAGGAGGAGCCATGGTATGCGGAGTTGCGCGCTGTGTCGACAGTGCGCCCGCACAGCCCGGTGCGTCCGGTGGACATGCCCAGCACATGCCGTGCTAGGATGGGCATCCAGCCAGGACGAGTGGCTAAACCGGCTCCACGCTTCAGTTCACCAGTGCGTGTTCACAGTCCTGTCTGGCCCGTTCCTGTTCCCCGCACCAAGCCCACGGTGCGTGTCCACAGTCCTGCCCGGCCCGTCCCTGCTCCCCGCACCAAGCCATGGTATGCGGAGTTGCGCGCTGTGTCGCCAGTGCGCCCGCACCGCCCGGTGCGTCCGGTGGACATGCCCAGCACATGCCGTGCTAGGAAGGGCATCCAGCCAGGACGAGTGGCTAAGCCGGCTCCACGCTTCAGGTCACCAGTACGGGTTCACAGTCCTGTCTGGCCCGTTCCTGCTCCCCGCACCAAGTCAGTTGTGCGTGTCCCCAGTCCTGTCCGGCCCGTCCCTGCTCCCCGCACCAGGTTAGTGGTGCGTGTCCCCAGTCCTGTCCGGCCCGTTCCTGCTCCCCGCACCAGGTTAGTGGTGCGTGTCCCCAGTCCTGTCCGGCCCGTCCCTGCTCCCCGCACCAGGTTAGTGGTGCGTGTCCCCAGTCCTGTCCGGCCCGTCCCTGCTCCCCGCACCAGGTTAGTGGTGCGTGTCCCCAGTCCTGTCCGGCCCGTCCCGTCCCTGCTCCCCGCACCAGGTTAGTGGTGCGTGTCCCCAGTCCTGTCCGGCCCGTCCCTGCTCCCCGCACCAGGTTAGTGGTGCGTGTCCCCAGTCCTGTCCGGCCCGTCCCTGCTCCCCGCACCAGGTTAGTGGTGCGTGTCCCCAGTCCTGTCCGGCCCGTCCCTGCTCCCCGCACCAGGTTAGTGGTGCGTGTCCCCAGTCCGGCCCGGCCCGTTCCTGCTCCCCGCACCAGGTTAGTGGTGCGTGTCCCCAGTCCTGTCCGGCCCGTCCCTGCTCCCCGCACCAGGTTAGTGGTGCGTGTCCCCAGTCCTGTCCGGCCCATCCCTGTTCCCCTCACCAAGCCCACGGTGCGTGTCCACAGTCCTGTCCGGCCCGTTCCTGTTCCCCGCACCAAGCCCATGGTGCGTGTCCATAGTCCTGTCCGGCCCGCTCCTGTTCCGGTCGACGGCTCCGCTCCGGAGCCTGAGCATGCCGCTCCACAGTGGTCCAGTCCGGGCCAGAGGGGTAGGGTTAAGGTGAAGGCGGGGGAAAGAACACGCCCGGGGCCAGAGCCTCCACCGAGGGTGAGGCGCCCACCCGGGTCCCCCCCTAATAGACTTAAGTTTGGTGCGCCGGGAGTACGCACCGTTGGGGGGGGGTTCTGTCACGCCCTGACCAGGTGAACTCGGGTATTTTGGGTCAGGGTGTGTCATGTTGGGTATTTTTCCTTGGTTTGTTTTATGTTTACGTTTTAGCCTTGTGTAGGCTCTAGGTGGGTTATGTCTATGTTGGGTTCTGTCGATTCCCAATCAGAGACAGCTGTCGCTAATTGTCTCTGATTGGGATCACATTTAAGTTGCTGTTTTCCCCACGCTGTTTGTGGGGTGTTGTCTCTTTGTTTGAGCACGCAACGTATAGGCATTTTCCTTGATTTTTGTGTACATGTTTAATTCCAGTGTGTTGAATAAACATGTGTTCGCTCCCAGCTGCGTTTTGGTCCGCTTCCTCGTCACCAGGCGACGAACGTTACAATGTTAAAGCGTGAATGGACATGCTTCCTATTTGCATGAAGTCAAATTTCAGTCACTGATGGTAAGCTCCAGAGAAGGATTGTAGTTCTAACACAACACTCCAATTAGGTTATACAAATACCCTGCTGCAACTTTTCAACTGACTTATGCAAAGAGCGTACGTTGTAGAGGCAGTACAAACTAATGTTGTCACAATACCAGAATTTTGACTTTGATACCGATACCAGGTTTAGTATCACAATACTCGATACCAAGATGATAATATAGAATACTACAGTACTTACTATAGAATTCTGTAGTAAACTGTAGTATACTGCAGAATACTATACTACACACTGTAGTATCCCTCAATCATGGTTAGTACTTACTATATCATTTTCTAATATTCTATAGTAAATACTACAGTAATGTCTGCAAAAACACTACAGTCCTCAAAAACACTACAGTAATTACTATAGTATATACTACAATAAAACAGAGGGTGATAGGGGTGAATGGGGTGGTGGTGGTGTGTGTGTGGGGGAGGGGCCTACATCTACATTGTAAAAAGTGGAAAACACTGTAGTATATACTGTAGTATAGCCTTCATTTCTCAGAACAATAAAAGACTGACGAGTTTCAGAAGAAAGATCTTTGTTTCTGGCCATTTTGAGCCTGTAATCGAATCCACAAATGCTGATGCTCCAGATACTCAACTAGTCTAAAGAAGGCCGGTTTTATTGCTGCTTTAATCAGCACAACAGTTTTCAGCTGTGCTAACATAATTGCAAAAGGGTTGTCTGATGATCATTTAGCCTTTTAAAATGATAAACTTGGATTAGCTAACACAACGTGCCATTGGAACACAGGAGTGATGGTTGCTGATAATGGGCCTCTGTACGCCTATGTAGATACTCCATTAAAAATCAGCCGTTTCCAGCTACAATAGTCATTTACAACATTAACAATGTCGACACTGTATTTCTGATCAATTTGATGTTATTTTAATGGACAAAAAATGTGCTTTTCTTTCAAAAACAAGGACATTTCTAAGTGACCCCAAACTTTTGAATGGTAGTGTATAACACCAAACTCGTCATTAAGCTCGAGACCCTGGGTCTCTACCCCGCCCTGTGCAACTGGGTCCTGGACTTTCTGACGGGCCGCCCCCAGGTGGTGAGGGTAGGAAACAACATCTCCACCCTGCTGATCCTTAACACTGGTGCCCCACAATTGTGCGTTCTCAGCCCTCTCCTGTTCACCCATGACTGCGTGGCCATGCATGCCTCCAACTCAATCATCAAGTTTGCAGACGACACTACAGTGGTAGGCTTGATTACCAACAACGATGAGACAGCCTACAGGGAGAAGGTGAGGGCCCACGGAGTGTGGTGTCAGGAAAATAACCCCACACTCAACGTCAACAAAACAAAGGAGATTATCGTGGACTTCAGGAAACAGCAGAGGGAGCACCCCCCTATCCATATCGACGGGACAGTAGTGGAGAAGGTGGAAAGTGTTAAGTTCCTCAGCGTACCATGGACAAACTGAAATGGTCCACCCACACAGACAGCGTGGTGAGGAAAGGCACAACAGCGCTTCTTCAGTCTCAGAAGAAATTTGGCTTGTCACCGAAAACACTCACAAACTTTTACAGATGCACAATCGAGAGCATCCTGTCATGCTGTATCACCACCTGGTACGGCAACTGCTCCGCCCACAACCATAAGACTCTCCAGAGGGTAGTGTGGCATGCGCAACGCATCACCGGGGGCAAACTACCTGCCCTCCAGGACACCTACAGCACCTGATGTCACAGGAAGGCCAAAAAGATCATCAAGGACAACAACCACCCGAGCCACTGCCTGTTCACCCCGCTATCATCCAGAAGGCGAGGTCAGTACAGGTGCATCAAAGCTGGCCACCGTCACTGATGGTTCTTGTGCTACACCCTCCCCTCCCCAACCTCCTACTACGGAGGTGGCTCAGGCTCCGGCCTTACTCCCCAACCTAACCTGTCCACCCCTGCTAAATGCTTATTATAGTTTACCCCTCAGTAAGTCTCTGGGCTATGGCGCATCGCTGAAGACCTTGGGCTGATGCGCGTCGCTGGAGACCTCGGGCTGATGCATGTCGCTGGAGACCTCGGGCTGATGCGCGTCGCTGGAGACCTCGGGCTGATGCGCGTCGCTGGAGACCTCGGGCTGATGCGCGTTGCTGGAGACCTCGGACTGGAGGGCGACTCTGGGAGCTCCGGACTGGAGGCTGACTCTGGGAGCTCCGGACTGGAGGGCGACTCTGGGAGCTCCGGACTGGAGGGCGACTCTGGGAGCTCCGGACTGGAGGGCGACTCTGGGAGCTCCGGACTGGAGGGCGACTCTGGGAGCTCTGGACTGGAGGGGGACTCTGGGAGCTTCGGACTGGAGGGCGACTCTGGAAGCTCCGGACTGGAGGGCGACTCTGGGAGCTCCGGACTGGAGGGCGACTCAGGCTGCGCCGGTTCCGGACTGGAGGGTGACTCTGGCTGCGCCGGTTCCGGACTGGAGGGCGACTCTGGCTGCGCCGGTTCCGGACTGGAGGGCGACTCTGGCTGCGCCAGTTCCGGACTGTAGGGCGACTCTGGCTGCGCCGTTCCGGACTGTAGGGTGACTCTGGCTGTGCCGGTTCCGGACTGTATGGCGACTCTGACTGCGTCGGTTCCGGACTGGAGGGCGACTCTGACTGCGTCGGTTCCGGACTGGAGGGCGACTCTGGCTGCGCCGGTTCCGGACTGGAGGGCGACTCTGGCTGCGCCAGTTCCGGACTGTAGGGCGACTCTGGCTGCGCCGTTCCGGACTGTAGGGTGACTCTGGCTGCGCCGGTTCCGGACTGGAGGGCGACTCTGGCTGCGCCAGTTCCGGACTGTAGGGCGACTCTGGCTGCGCCGTTCCGGACTGTAGGGTGACTCTGGCTGTGCCGGTTCCGGACTGTAGGGCGACTCGCTGCGCCGGTTCTGGACTGTAGGGCGACTCTGGCTGCGCCGGTTCCGGACTGTGGGTGACTCCGTCGGTTCCGGACTGTGGGCTGTCTCCGTCGGTTCCGGACTGTGGGTCGTCTCCTTCGGTTCCGGACTCTAGGTCGTCTCCGCCGGTTCCGGACTGTGGGCCGTCTCTGTCGGTTCCGGACTGTGGGCCGTCTCCGCCGGCTCCGGACTGTGGGCCGTCTCTGCCGGCTCCAGACTGTGGGCCGTCTCTGCTGGCTCCGGACTGTGGGCCGTCTCTGCTGGCTCCGGACTGTGGGCCTTCTCTAGACGGGGCACTATCGCCGGAAGCTCTGGACGGGGCACTGTCGCCGGACACTCTGGACGGGGCATTGTTGCCGGACATTCTGGAAGGGGCACTGTTGCCGGACACTCTGGACGGGGCACTGTTGCAGGACACTCTGGACGGGGCACTGTTGCCGGACACTCTGGACGGGGCACTGTTGCCGGACACTCTGGACGGGGCACTGTTGCTGGAAGCTCTGGACGAGGACTGCGCACTGAAGGCCTGATGCGTGGGGCTGGCTTAGGAGGCGCCAGACTAGGGACACGCACCACAGGGCTAGTGCGAGGAGCAGGAGCAGGACGAGCTGGACTGGGCTGACGCACTGGAGGCCTGGTGTGTGGGGCTGGTACTGGAGGTACCAGACTGGAGACACGCACCCCAAGGCTAGTGCGAGGAGCGGGAACAGGACGTACTAGACTGGGCTGACGCACTGGAGGCCTGGTGCGTGGTTCCGGCTTTGGAGGCGCCAGACTAGAGACACGCACCTCAGGGCTAGTGCGAGGAGCAGGAACTGGATACACCGGGCCATGAGTAGGCACTGGAGGTCTGGAGCGCACCTCCTGCACAACCCGTCCTGGCTGCATGGTAATAGTATGGTAATAGAGTGCTGGCACAGGGCGAACTGGGCTGTGCAGAGGCCTGATGGCTGCCGTGCGTAGAGCAGGCGTAGGGTAGCCTGGGCCTAGGAGGCGCACTGGTGGCCAGATGTGCTGCGCAGGCATCCTCCTTCCAGGCTGGATGCCCACTCTAGCACGGCACTTGTGAGGGGCTGGGATCGCTCGCACCGGACTATGCGTGCGCATGGGCGAGATCGTGCGCACTTCCGCATAGACCGGCGCTCTCCACTTCACACGCTCCCCATAATAAACACGGGGAGTTGGCTTAGGGCTCACCCTTGGCCCAGCCAAACTACCCGTGTGCCCCCCCCCCAAAATATTTCTTGGGGGTGCCTCTCAGGCTTCCTTGCCAGCCGTGTCCCAGCATAGCGTTTTCTGTCCTCTCCAGCCTTCCTCCATGGTCCTTCTCCCGCTAGTATCTGCTCCCAAGTCCAAAACTCCTTATAACTCTGCTGCTGCTCCTTCCTCCGCTGCTTGGCCCGTTGGTGGTGGGTAGTTCTGTCACGGGCATCGTATGAATTGGACCAAAACGCAGCGGGAATGTGAATGCTCATTATCTTCTTTTATTAAATAAAATGAACACTGAACAAAAAGAACGACGAAAACAGTCTTGTCAGGTGCAACAAACACTAAACAGGAAACAACTACCCACAAATCCCATAGAAAAAACACCCCTACTAAATAGGACCTTCAATTAGAGGCAACGAGGAACAGCTGCCTCCTATTGAAGGTCAAAACAATAAACTAGACATAGAAATAGAAAAAATAGAAAATAGAACACAGAAATACAAAACATAGAACACAACCCAAAAACCCCGACAACACAAAACAAACACACCCCTGCCACGTCCTGACCAAACTACAATAACAAATAACCTCTTTTACTGGTCAGGACGTGACAATTACTGCACTGTCGGAACTAGAAGCACAAGCATTTCGCTACACTCTCATTAACTTCTGCTAACCATGTGCATGTGATCAATAACATTTTATTTTATTTGTATGTATAAAAGTGTGTGCTGTCTCTTTAAGACCCCGTCATTCACGAGACACATTATCTCACACATTCAGTTCGGTGAGGAAGAGACATGAGATGATTAACCTAGTGAATACGACTTGATACACATTTGATAGAAGAAACGAAAGTAACAAAAATGATTGTACTGTACCATTTTACATGTTGTAGTATCGAAAAAGTACTGAAGTTTCGGTATAATGTGGAACACTAGTACAGTATGCCTCAGGTTCTTCTGTAATGACCATAACAACAATATGGCATTTATTTTTTGGTCTTTTGGAATGCACAAACATTTTTACTTTGTCAATATGATATGATACCGTCACAAGCTAAAGACAGCTTGACCTTGTTGAATAGGGTTGTACTTGAACACTGGGCTGCTTTAGGGAAGTTTCGCTCAGTTTCATGTCCACAAGACCATTGCACATGTCCACAAGGCCATTTCACATGTCCACAAGGCCATTTCACATGTTCACAAGGCCATTTCACATGTCCACAAGGCCATTTCACATGTCCACAAGGCCATTTCACATGTCCACAAGGCCATTGTAATGCATCTGGATATTTACCATTTTCATGTTGCTAATAAAACTGGTTACACAGATGAGATAGTAGACTGGGGAATATTGTTTAAATGAACTGTGTACACTATTGTGCTAATTAGAATCTTTTGTGCTCAGTTTCAGAGGTAATTCGGGAATGCTTGTCAACCCCGATGTGCTTGTACTGAACCGCCTTAGAAATCCTGACAACTAGAAAGCTATTACAATCCCTTATCTTTACCAACAAAGCCACTGAGCAAGTGCATGGGAAAGAAATACCTGGTTTGTCACAGCAATTTGACAGATAAGGCAGTGGGGTGCAGCAGTAAAAGTGTTGTCAGTCACACAGCGCTTTGGATGAATAGAATATTACTCGTGATAGTGGTGATGGTGAGACTTTTAGCGGGGGATGCCTCACATCTCAGCTACGGTCAGATTCCCTTGTGCCTCTGTATTTGTGATTGCTCAGAAGTCTCTTTGGCAGTGTGTATGTTTTATGTGCTGACTGAATGTATGTAGTGCATTTGGACCATAACATACATGCTTCTTACTTGTGCTGTTGGTAGTTACCGTAGCCTATTTGTGTCACGTCCTCACCATAGTAAGATGTTATTTTCTATGGTAGAGTAGGTCAGGGCGTGACGGAGGTGTTTTTCTATGTTTATATTTCTATGTTCATGTTCTAGTTTTGTATTTTTATGTTGGTTTTGTTTGGGATGATCTCCAATTACAGGCAGCTGGTCCTCGTTGTCTCTAATTGGAGATCATACATAAGTAGGGTTTTTTTCCACCTGGGTTTGTGGGAGATTGTAATTTTGAGTAGTGTATGTTTCACCTCTGTGTCACGGTTTGTTGTTTTGTTTATTCAGTTTATTTATGTATTGCATAGTTTCACTGAGTAAATAAAATGTGGAACGACACACACGCTGCACTGGTCCGCTTCTCCTTTCGACAACCATGACAATTTGTCTCTTATTGTCATGAATGTGATTTATAAAAAAAGACCCCATGAAATTTCATGTTTGCCAACACGAGTTGATGCTAAAAATAAACTACTGTTTAATGACAACTTAAGGAGATACAAGATAAGAGTAGCTATAGAACCATCCAGAGGGCAAAACTGGTTTACAACTAGAGCCTCAGGATCACAGATCTTAATTGTTTAGTATTGTGTTTCTGCTTTCTTTAGTTTGAAACAACTTGGTCATTCGCAATTTCTTTACCGGTTGCACTTTCTTACCAAAAAAAACCTGACTGACTTAACTAGAAAGTCAATAATGGAAAAAATCTTCCCCAATAGGTTCAGTTTCTTAGACACAACCTTTCCCTATTCACTATCTACAGCCGCTGCCTGCTAGCTCGACGTTTGCTATCATTTTGTCACTAGGATTGTATTGAGAATGAATGATAGTATTAAAAGACTTTGAGTCTGACACGATAAAGGACCAGAGCCTATCTTAACGTATAGCGTTAAGAATCTGTAATGTCCTGCCTTCTGTCGTCAACAGCAACGAAGTATGACCAGAATCACTGAAATGCTCAGGATACAGACCCGCACTTTCTCTCTTTTCCTTTTAACTTCCCAGTGTTTACTTTTTTGTATTGCTTCACAGGAAAACATCCAATAGCCTAGCTCGGAGCATTTCTTCAGCATTAAGGAATGCCAGAATTCATTTGTTCAGGGTCAATGATGTGTAGGCCTAATTGCATTGAGGGTGCTGATGGCAGTAGGAAGGAAGGAGGAGAAGGCACTGAGCGATAGAGGGAGAGCTGTGAAGAACTACACACAAAACACGAGGGAGGAGCCTAGTGACCTGGCTGAATAGGACAGGGACAGGAGGTGAAAGGAACCTCTTTAAAACTCAATCTGCCCAACTGTAATTGTTAGTCCACACAGCTTTTCCACCACCATTACGGGAATCCTATTAGTTGTGCCCATTGGGTCTTGTGGGTAGCCTCCACTCAACCTCAATGGCAAAACTGAGATTTGTCCATGTAGTTATATCAACAAAAGATACAAGAACCAGACACTCCAGCCCGCACAAAAGATGTGGAAATATAATATTGAAATTCATATGTTTTGTGGAGGAGGAACAGTTTCTGCTTGGCTAAGTCATTTCATCTTCCCTGATTCCTGCTCCTGTTGCTTTTTTTCTTCCTCTGATCCACTACCCCGCCCCCCTGGGTCCATTTGGGGAGTATCACCTTCTGTTTTGGGGTGTGCCTCTGTGCTTAGAGTCTCCGCATATCTAACACCATGGGGTGATAGTGTAAAGAACAGCACGCTGCTAGCATAGCAAGTACCACTTCCTTCTGATTCGTCTCACACCGAGGCTTGAACGCACGACCTCTGCCTTGCTAGAGCACGTGACCGCCCCTCCTGAAGCATCTTACCAGTCGGCGCCACACAAAAAGCTATCTATGTGCTACACTAGCCTAGCTTATCTATCCCAGCAACTCCGCTCTCTACATGGAAGGCTTTGATTTGTCCACCGGGTCACATTCTAAAACATGAGTAATGAGAGATGTGACTTTTATAAAGCCCTGGTTTCTTGTCTTTTCATTTATGCAGTGAAGCAGTGGGACTGGGTGTGCAAAAGTTTTTTTTTTTTACCCTCACTCCATCTCCACTCGCTTGTCCCCCAGGACCCAGGCACATGCAGGGTCCTGTTAACTATCCCCTCAGCCTCTTCACATCTCTGAGTGGGAGCACCACAACACCGGAAAGAAACACCATTCAATTACTGTTATGGAAATGCATCTATTACACAAGTGCATTGCATTTGTGTTTTACTGCAAAGTGTTTTTGGAATTATGTTAATGTTTTATTGTCTCCACAGTGCCACATTGTATGAAATTCACCGGGAAAGAAAAAGCCTCAGTGTTCCCAAGTGTGACTTAAATGCATAACGTAAAACTTCAATTGAACGCAGTCTCAAATCACCTGCCCCTTTTCATAGTTGGGCATCGGCACACATTTCAGGAAATAAACGTCTGTTTCAAATAAACGCCAGATTTAAATGAATTGTTTTACGAGTGAACTTCAGTGAGTACCGTAAAGATTGCACAAAATAAGATAAAGGAGAGAAACATCATTGTCGTGGATGAGACATCAGTGTGGTTTGACATGGTCGACCCAACTACGGGGGGATAGAAGGCGCAACGAGTGAGAATGGTCTTAAGAACAAAATTGGAGGTGTATGATAGGCAGCCTCGTCTTTGCAAGTCTGATCAGTAATGGATTTGTTATTTTAATGTTTATTCATTTTTTAACTAGGCAAGTCAGTTAAGAACAAATTCTTATTTACAATGACAGCCTAGGAACAGTGGGATAACTGGCTTGTTCAGGAGCAGAATGACAGATTTTTACCTTGTCAGCTCGGGGATTTGATCTAGCAACCTTTCGGTTACTGGCCCAACACTCTTACTACTAGGCTACCTGCCGCCCCACAATAACAATAAGCACAATAAACAGTGTGGTAGTCTTTTCAACATTTTATTGAGCAAAAGCTGTGTGTATGAAGGAAATAGACCCCTGGCTCAAATAGAAGCCTCTCTCTGATAAGCGACGGTTGTGTTCAGTGATTGAAGCATATAAATGACCGGGCTATCAATGAAAGTTTTACTGTCATTTTATTTAGGTGTAGATTTTAATGTAAACATTTAAGTAAAGATCAATGATGTTACATACTGTATGCATACTGTTTTACCCACTAAATTACTGTTAGTTTATATATATATAGAGAGAGAGAGTGTGCGACTCTCTTTATTTGTAAGAGCCTGCATTTGGAATTTCCTGAAATAAGAATATCAAAAATGGTCCAATTTGTCAAGATATTGCCTCCCTGTGGCTCAGTTGATAGAGCATGGTGTTTGCAATGGTGTTTGTAATGCCAGGGTGGTGGGTTTGATTCCCACGTACGGGGGGGGGAAGAAATGTATGAAATAAATTGAAATGTATACATTCACTACTGTAAGTTGCTCTGGATAAGAGTGTCTGCTAAATGACTAAAATGTAAATATTGTATATTGTCATAACTGAAAATACTGAATATGTATGTATGTACAGTGAGGGAAAAAAGTATTTCATCTCCTGCTGATTTTGTACGTTTGCCCACTTACAAAGAAATGGTCAGTCTATAATTTTAATGGTAGGTTTATTTGAACAGAGACAGAAAAACAACAACACAATCCAGAAAAACGCATGTAAAAAATGTTATAAATTGATTTGCATTTTAATGAGGGAAATAAGTATTTGACCCCTCTGCAAAACATGACTTAGTACTTGGTGGCAAAACCCTTGTGGCAATCACAGAGGTCAGACGTTTCTTGTAGTTGGCCACCAGGTTTGCACACATCTCAGGAGGGATTTTGTCCCACTCCTCTTTGCAGATCTTCTCCAAGTCATTAAGGTTTCGAGGCTGACGTTTGGCAACTCGAACCTTCAGCTCCCTCCACAGATTTTCTATGGGATTAAGGTCTGGAGACTGGCTAGGCCACTCCAGGACCTTAATGTGCTTCTTCTTGAGCCACTCCTTTGTTGCCTTGGCTGTGTGTTTTGGGTCATTGTCATGCTGGAATACCCATCCACGACCCACTTTCAATGCCCTGGCTGAGGGAAGAAGGTTCTCACCTAAGATTTGACGATACATGGCCCCGTCCATCGTCCCTTTGATGTGGTGAAGTTGTCCTGTCCCCTTAGCAGAAAAACACCCCCAAAACATAATGTTTCCACCTCCATGTTTGACGTTGGGGATGGTGTTCTTGGGGTCATAGGCAGCATTCCTCCTCCTCCAAACACAGCGAGTTGAGTTGATGCCAAAGAGCTCCATTTTGGTCTCATCTGACCACAACACTTTCACCCAGTTGTCCTCTGAATCATTCAGATGTTCATTGACAAACTTCAGACGGGCATGTATATGTGCTTTCTTGAGCAGGTGGACCTTGCGGGCGCTGCAGGATTTCAGTCCTTCACGGCGTAGTGTGTTACCAATTGTTTTCTTGGTGACAATGGTCCCAGCTGCCTTGAGATCATTGGCAAGATCCTCCCGTGTAGTTCTGGGCTGATTCCTCACCATTCTCATGATCCTTGCAACTCCACAAGGTGAGATCTTGCATGGAGCCCCAGGCCGAGGGAGATTGACAATTCTTTTGTGTTTCTTCCATTTGCGAATAATCGCACCAACTGTTGTCACCTTCTCACCAAGCTGCTTGGCGATGGTCTTGTAGCCCATTCCAGCCTTGTGTAAGTCTACAATCTTGTCCCTGACATCCTTGGAGAGCTCTTTGGTCTTGGCCACGGTGGAGAGTTTGGAATCTGATTGATTGATTTCTTCTGTGGACAGGTGTCTTTTATACAGGTAACATGCTGAGATTAGGAGCACTCCCTTTAAGAGTGTGCTCCTAATCTCAGCTCCTTACCTGTATAAAAGAAACCTGGGAGCCAGATATCTTTCTGATTGAGAGGGGGTCAAATACTTGTTTCCCTCATTAAAATGCAAATCAATTTATACAATTTTTGACATGCGTTTTCTGGATATTTTTGTTGTTATTCTGTCTCTCACTGTTCAAATAAACCTACCATTAAAATTATAGACTGATCATTTCTTTGTCAGTGGGAAAACGTACAAAATCAGCAGGGGATCAAATACTTTTTTCCCTCACTGTATATAGTGTGTACAGTACTTGGGTGCAAGCTTGTGTGTTGGCATTATACAGCTGGAAGTAATTATTACACATTCCCAAACTGATGTCAAATGTGTCTCATTAGTGCAGGAGGAAAATGTCTCTCCCACTTCAATGTTAAAGCATGAAAGCATTCCATCCACACATCCTTGAAATAGACCTCTTCCCTATTCACCTTGAATGCTAAAGCATCTTTCATATGTAACTTTCACAAGCCCACCGCAGCCAGTCAGCCGAAGAGACCAGGCTCAGTCAGATCCAATGTGTTTTTTTGATCAGTGAAACCCACATGGCCCTCTCCTGTGACTGACTGCTCTGTGACTGACTGCTCTGTGACTGACTGCTCTGTGACTGACTGCTCTGTGACTGACTGTTCAATGCCACCCGTTATGGAGCGATACAGTTAATTAAAAGCAGGCCCTGGCGTTTGGAGTGGAGAGTAGTGGGTGGGTGGGTGGTGGGGTTGGAGGGGCGGGGCAGAGGGTTGTTTGTGCGGCGTGTCAATAAGACTTTTTGTCTGCGCACATCGCTGCCTCAGCACAGGCTGCAGGCCGCAGGAATGCAATCGGCTGACAGATGCACCAGAACAGAACAGCATGTCTCCCAGAGTAACCGTTTAGTCCGCCAGTCGTGGTGGGTGCCAAGCTCACTCTTTCACTCTGACCACCGTCCCGTCCGTACCCCCTCTGAGCCCACAGGGAGAAAAGCCTGTGTGCATTGTGTGAACTTATGGTCCCGGTATGCTATTTAATGGTATGCTAGTTAATAATGCCGATGCCATCCCAACCAGTGTGATTTGTAGATCTAAATGAATGAACAACTGGTGGGCATAGAGTTATGTGCACTGAATGTTTACAATCATATGGTTATAGTCTGTCAGACTGACTTCTTTCCCAGGATGATCACTGCTCTTCCAAGCTATTCCTCTGATATGCACAGAATCAGGAAGTGTGGTTCACACCAATGGCCAGTAACCATGATCCAATAGAGCATGTGCTGCACATATTGGGAAGGCATGCTATCCACTGAGTGACAATACAGAGATCACACTAAATGATCATGATACACACAATGCAGCCTAGAAATGGTCTTTGTCCCAAATGGCACCCTATTTCCTATATACTTTTGACCAGGGCTGATAGGCACATGGTTGTTGACTGAGCAGAGCACCTCCTTCCTGGGTGTGGTTCTCTCCTCTTCTCTGCTCAGTCTTCTCACTGCCCCCCTGAAACCAACTTTCCCACAGGGCTTGAGGAGTGATTACATGCCGGTGCCCAATCTCCCTTTGATTGTCCCATTGGACAGTTGCTCCCAATTAATGACTAACACATTTTTTGGAATCTTTGACCTCCGACCTCAGTAAACAGGCCTGCCGCTGCGTGTTATGCATGGGATGAGCGGTGGTTTAAAGCAGGAATTTAAAGGGGCACAGGAACAGAGACTTAGTGCCCGCTGTGCAGCTCCCTCCACATGGTCCTCCTCACTACAAGGCATTCCATCGTCAATCTAACCCTCATCAGAGCTAAACAACCATACCTTTACGCCATTAGTGGCTGGCATGATGGATGGATGAACTGATGGGCACATTTTGCACTTGTAATAGTTGTTGACTTAAAAGTGAATAAGTTATTGATGGAAATCCATTGATGGAAAAGCATACAACAAGAACAGAGTTGGGATTTTTTTTGATCAAAGGAGATTTAAATGCTGCCATATGGGTGAGTTATGGAATGAACACAAGTCTCTCTTGGTTGATATATTTGGCATAGTCAATGTTGGCAACAGAGATTTGTGTTTTGCAGGAATGAGTTGTTCGAGACAGATTTATGAATATGTTTGCAAGCAAGCAAAATACGTTCTCCCTGGCCCTTGAAAAGTTATTTGAATCTGTTCCCATTAGAGAAATGATTGATCTACGACCTTAAGTGGTATGAATGTGCCTTGAATGAAAGGTCACTCTGTATTTGAGGAGTAGCTTCTATCTAGGCTCAGTGTGTTGGTGATGACACACTGTGAATGATGCTCTCCAGATTCCCTAGGCTCTGGTTGTCAGTGCTCTGGTTGTCAGTGACATAAACAGAACGTTTCTTTTTTTCAACAAACAATTCCAGTGCACAATACCGATGAATTAAACATGTTCTCAGTGGTTTGCAGTGTCAAGCATTTTCGAGTATGAGTCAGTCGGTCGGTAGTCCAGCTCCAAACAAGATTAGAATCCGTTTGCTTTGAATCCAGTTGACTTCGTTTTTATATGGGTAGTTAATGCTTGGCCTAAAGCACTTGAGTTCGTTCTCATTGGAGAAAACGTAATGCAATTCTAACGCCATAATGATGGTGACGTTATCAAGGAATTGGACGATAAAGGAGGAAAAGGCTTTGACAATATATCTTCCTCTTTTTCTGCTTGGCCTGCACAGATGGATAGTTACACAAGAGGAGAAAGGGGTTCCTCTTCAATCCTTTAAACAGGAAGTGCCTGTAGTCACACTGTTCATCTCAATATGACAGTGTTCATTCCTGTATTCTGGGTGTTTTAAGTGTTAAATATACCACAGAATGCACTCATTATTTATGGCCATTAATTATTAATTCTTAATTATTTATAGCACAGGTTGCAAAACTCTGATAAGTTTCAAATGTCTGATTTTAGATGCATATCTATTACGGTATATCCTATATACTGTATTCTTTGGGAATCAATCAATTTAGCTGTTACAAAATGTGCAAAAAGTACACACCAATCCAGGTTAAGACTTGAATGTTTTCTCTTTTTGCTCCTCTGAACAAAAAGTAGTGTGACTCAATGATAAATGTTATCTAATTCCAGATCTCCATTAAATCTGTTTTTTTTTGTGGTGTGGTAAGACCTACTTCTGTCTCTGGTAACCACAATGTGACATCTGCATCCCCTGCCACTTCCCTCAGCTGGTCCAGACTGCCTCTGTGGCTGCCTGGGTCTCTGCCGACTGGGGAAGTGTCAGTGACCCCTGTGTGTCCTGGTGCCTCTGGCCGGCCCATCCTAGCCCAGCCCCGCCGGACCTCCAGGGGAAGGCCATGGTCCTGCCAGCGGATGGTTTGGGAGTGGTGTGTGCATGGGGGAAGGGGGGGGGGTTTGCGAGGAGGGGAGACAGGATAAGAGATGGGGAATTGGTCAAATAGATTCAGGGAGGGAGGCCAGCCAGACAGCAAGGGCAGTGGGAGTCAGAGCGCTCTCTCCATCAGGTCAATGTTCTCTCCTGTTTCCGCTGTTACAGATCCCCCTCCTCTCTCTCAGACCCAGCTGAGGAAGAGAGAAAGAGGGGGGAAGGAGTGGTGCTCTGCTCTGGCAGCCAGTCAACTGGCACCACAGTAACCTTAGAGAGAGAGAGGGAGGGAGAGAGGGAGGGAGGCGATTGCCTGGATAGCAGCCCCGATGCACCTGTTGTTTTTGTCCGAGAGCAGTAATTATTTAGGTAATCGACCCACAAACCCCCAGTTTTGCCACCCATCCATGCTAACCTCCATCAATTACATCTCCATAGTAACCACCTGGATACAGTGGGCCCACTATAATGGACCATTGTGCAACTGCACTTCCCGTGAAATGCTTTATCAGAAACCAAGAAGCATCTACCTTACTTGAGATTCAGCGGGAACATAGTCCTTGATGTTTATTGTTTTCCATTCAGAGAAAAATACCATTCTGATTGTATCCTGTTATGCAAAAGAAACTCATCCCTCATACATGAATAAAGATAATGATTCATTATTCATGTGGGTGTACAGTTGATCATGCGTAATTTAATCAGCATGACAATGGTCATGCAATAGATAGAAACCTTTTGTTTTGTTTTGTTTTAAAGAGGTACGTAGGTAGTATGTACTCAAAATGAAAGGATGTACTGTAAAGCATTTCTGATTGGTTTCCTTAATTTACCTTACAGAGAGACAAACTGAAGAGACAGAAGACAGACAAAAATTGACTTGCTGAGATAGTTGTATGATTAAGACATGAATCTACTGTGAATCTACAGTCCCTTACATAATGTGCTCCATAGAGACAGTCCCATTACAAGTTGTGCCATTCATGTTCTTTGACAGCTGAATGGCACAATCCTCTGGAGCCTTTGGTAGAAACAGATGAAATCTGTATATGAAAAATGATATTAGAGCAAATGGATTGGTGTGGGATAATGCTGTAGGCCTACAGTTGACTGGCTAGCGTGTGCATTGCCTAACGTCAGTCTAGGCCGGGTGCATGGTTCAGCTTCATCATGCAGATCAGATCAGGCCTATACCTTTCACCGTGCTGCGAGCAAACAGATCATCCCAGATTACGACTGTAATTAGTTCATCTCAAGACAGGATCAGTCCTAAACCTGTAGAAAGAGATAAAGAGTTTTGACAGTTTGCTGTACCATAGGATTCCATTAGTGGAGGCTGCAGAGGGGAGGGCGGCTCATAATAATGGCTGGAACGGAGCGAATGGAATGGCATCAAACACATGGAAACAATGTGTGTCAAGGCTTTGGGTAACTGGTGAAAAGGAATCAGGCGCAGGAGAGCTGAGCTGCGTGGACAAGGTATTTAATACACGAAAAACACCAGTATAGAAACAATACAATGGTGCGTGAAATATACCGGTACCACGAAAATTACACGGGTGCATAGTACAAAACCCGGCAACAAAATACCAGCCATCAGATACAACCATCAACATAGAACAAACACGCACAATTACATGTTGGAAACAGAGGGTTAAATAATGAACAGGTAATGGGGGGAATTGAAACCAGGTGTGAAAAACCAACAGACAAAACAAATGGAAAATTAAAAGTGGATCGGCGATGGCTAGAAGACCGGTGACGTCGACCGCCGAGCAACGCCCGAACAAGGAGAGGGACCGACCTCGGCGGAAGTCATGACAATATGTTTGATGTATTTGATATCCTTCCACTTATTCCGCTAGAGCCATTACCACGAGCCTGTCCTCCATAATGAAGGTGCCACCAACCTCCTGTGGATTCCATTATAGGATGTCTTGTAGGCAGTGAAGTGTTCAAAGTAGAAATCTGAAGAGGCAGCTTATGGAAGGTAGTTCAGGAAGGTAAACAGTGCTCAAATCAAGTCTTATTTGTCACATGCACCGAATACAGCGTTACCGTGAAATGCTACCTTAGAAGCCCTTAACCAACCATGCAGTTCAAGAAATAGTTAATAAATAAACTAAAGTAAAAAATGTGATAAAAAGTAAGACAATAAAAGAAGAATAACGAGGCTATATATAAGGGGTCAATGTGCGGGGGTAAAGGTTCCTCGAAGGTAATTTGTACATGTAGGTAGGGGTAAAGTGACTATGCATAGATAATAAACAGCGAGTAGCAGCAGTGTAAAAACTAAAGGTGGGGGGGGGGCTTAGGAGTAGAAGCTGTTAAGGAGCCTTTTGGACCTAGACTTGGCGCTCCGGTACCGCTTGCCGTGCAGTAGCAGAGGGAATAGTCTATGACTTGGGTGACTGGAGTCTTTGACAATTCTTTGGGCCTTTCTCTGTCACGCCTATTATAGAGGTCCTGGATAGCAGGAAGCTTGGCCCCAGTGATGTACTGGGCCATACGCACTACCCTCTGTAGCACCTTACGGCCGGATGCCAAGCAGTTGCCATACCAGGCGGTGATGCAACCAGTCGGTGATGCTTTGTAGTCTATCAAGCCAGCGAGTCGTTTCCAGTGAATTTACTGCTGTTAGATAGATTAATGCAGAGCAGCCTAGCTGACAATAGCCAGCTAAATTTTCATCAGAGAGACTGGGTTAAGAGCTTGGAGAGCTTCTTTTCTACTCATTTAACATCTGTTTGGCTGGTCAAGCACCTCTTTATAGGATGTGCTGTATGCTGAAAACGCTCCGGAATCTGCATTTAGTCTGTATGTTCAAGGACTCCAGGGTATCACATTACATTATTTTCAGGAGCTAAAGATATGCAACAAGCTCAACCATGGGTACAGTATGTCAAGAAAACAGCATTGCAAGCACACTTCTCCTCAGCGTGCATTCTGCATATGTTAAGAAGTTTAAGTTGACTCAGCCCAGAGCCCTATACTAGGTACAGTGGGGAGAACAAGTATTTGATACACTGCCGATTTTGCAGGTTTTCCTACTTACAAAGCATGTAGAGGTCTGTAATTTGTATCATAGGTACACTTCAACTGTGAGAGACGGAATCTAAAACAAAAATCACATTGTATGATTTTTAAGTAATTAATTTGCATTTTATTGCATGACATAAGTATTTGATCACATACCAACCAGTGAGAATTCCGGCTCTCACAGAAAGTGGAAAGTGGCTCACCTTTTAGCCAGATCAATCTCTAGGGCAACAAATCCTTCAGAACTATCCTGCTCCCGGGAAGGCTAACTCACGGCTAACTCTACTTACCCTGAATGAAATGAGCTGGGAGTTGAGGACCAGTAAAATCAGATTCCCTCCCTCTTGCAAAGATTGCATCATCATCCCCTTCATTTTTCTTTAAATGTAACCTTTATTTAACTAGGCAAGTCAGTTAAGAACAAATTCTTATTTACAATGACTGCCTAGGAACAGTGGGCTAACTGCCTTGTTCAGGGCCAGAACAACAGATTTTTACTTTGTCAGCTCAGAGATTTTATCTAGCAAGCTTTCAGTTACTGGCCCAAAGCTCTAATCACTAGGCTACCTGCCGCCCATTTGAGGAAGACGACTAATGAAATATTTTATTAGTCAAATATGTTTATTGTGGGTAAAAAAAAAATAGTAACGTTAAAACCTATTACATCACACATTTAGTAATGACTGAATGCATTTGAACGCAGAGTAAAACTTGTGTATGACTTAATCAAACTATTTTAGCGATAGGAGTGGGGGGAAAAGGTGCTTGTGCATACTACGATTGAAGCCAGATCTACTCAGTGTTTTCTAAAGCTAGCCAGCTTCAGTTAGCTTCACATTCCAGCTCAGGCTTCATCCGTACTACAACGGTGGCTATTACATTTACATTTTTAGTCATTTAGCAGACACTCTTATCCAGAGTGACTTACAGTAGTGAATGCATAAATTTCATAAAAAAATTTTTTTTTTCTGTGCTGGCCCCCCGTGGGAATCGAACCCATAACCCTGGTGTTGCAAACACCATGCTCTACCAACTGAGCTACAGGGAAGGCTATTACTCAGCTGCCTGCCGCTAACTCTAGCAGGCTTGTAACTGCGTGTGCATGTCGCATGTGGCTAGTCGAACGCTGAACTCTTCATTGAGACAATGCTGAAACATCAATCCGTGGGCGAGTCAGTTCGTACTATACCCATTGTCAACACGGTCTTCATCTGTGAGTGATGTTTTCTTCCATTTTTTTTCTTCTCTCTGCTCCTTCATTAGCTGCAGATGTGGTCATTTCTTGATGGCTAGTTAAGAGAACTCTCAGAGAACATTCTCTTTAATTGGCCCTCAGTAGCCCCGCTGATCCTTCAGCTCATTCAGTGATAACTAAACCCTTACCTACTTCACCCGGCTGCTTAAATGGCTGCTCAAGTGTAGAGCGTAGCCTCAATATTTTGTTCAGTTTATCGACAAAATAAGTAAGGCGATGTGATCGCCCACTGCAGCTGATAATAGATCTCCATTATCTCTGAGTGATGGCTCATCTTGAGCTGATGGCCGGTAGGAAAAACTACTACACTGTGATAACTAGTACGGTTTTAGGATTATTTTATGAGAGATGTCATTCTTTTTGCTGTGTAGTTCATAAAATGTGGAGAATCGTTTGTTTGTTAGGTAATTGATATTGTAACTTGTTGAGGAAGAACAGGACTTAGTTGAGTTGATACATGGCTGTACCTGTGGTTAGTTCATTATTAAATCTGGATGTAAATCGCTCTCCATCCAGTGTTTGTCAATATAGAGAGTCATCTATCCACCATCTATAGAACCCTCAAACGACAGTCATTGATATTCAGATGCATTTTGATGCATTTTGACACAACACTTTGATGCCTGGGGAAACCTTGAAGGGCTGTTCTGAGTGCTGTTATAGAGCCCCACAGTGGAGTTTTCATAATACCCATAAAACCTAGTGGTCAAAGAGGGAAAAGGTTTCAATCGTTTTCCCACCATTCTTTTTTCCCCCGTAGGTTGATTTAAGAAACACTTAAAATAAGGTCCGTGTGTTGTGCAGGGTTACCCTGGCGTGACGTTAACCATTTAAATCTCTCTAGGACAAGGTGACTTTTATCAATGTATTTGGCTCTATTTACTCTGTTTCGAAAAAGCTAATTCGCATCAAAGGAGACATCATGCAAAACCACAAATCCCTGCAAGCTCCTGCATATCATCTCTAGCTTATACCTTTGCTAACCGGTATTTTATTTTAAATAATTTAAAACTTGCACAAGACATTTCACATCATTGTCCATTGAAATAAATTGAGCCAATTTATTCCTTACTAGATTTAGCTAACATTAGATAGTTAATCCAGAAATTCTTACCTTTGCCTCGATTCGTCAGTTTCCTCCAGATCATCATGGAATTTATAGTTCTTTAAGATAGCAACATTAGCAGCTAATTAGCAATACATTTTTGGGGGGGTAAATACAGGTGAATATATTGACAAAAGTCACCTTGTCCTAGAGAGATTTGCATGGTTATCAAAACGTCACGCCAGGGTAAGCCTACACGAAACACAGCTCTATTTTTAAGTCTTTCTAAAATCGCATATGGGAAAAATGAATGGTGGAAAAATGATTTGTAACCATTTCCATGTTTTACCGCTATGTTTTATGGGTATTATGACTCACACTGTAGTACTCTGTTAATAAAGGGAGCTAGTCAAGACTCGTGCCGGTTTCAACTCATCAGTAGTTAACATTAAATACAGCGTTGTGTTGATACACCCAACAGCATGCATGATATTAATAATACACTTTTACCTTTGGATATTGTCTTGTATATGAAGGATGTTTTGGTTGATTTCAAATTTAATCTACAAGTTTTTAATATGTTGGATTCATGTCTCCATCTGAACCAAAAATCTATGTTGAAGAATAGGACTAAATCAAATCAAACTTTATTTTAAGTGCATTTAAAGTTTTGTTTGATTTAGAGCTATTCTTTAACTTCAATTTTTGGTTTCAGATGGAGACGTGAAACCAACACACAAATCATTCATTTGTAGACAAACTGGATATATAATTATGAACGCAACACGTTAAGCAACTAATATCAACATTTGAAGGAGATAGTATATACAATGCATTCGGAAAGTATTTACACCCTTTTTTTCCCATTTTGTTAAGTTACAGCCTTATTCTAAAATATGTTCAATTAAATGTTTTCCTCATCATTCTACACACAATACCCCATAATGAGTGAAAACAGGTTTTTAGACATTTTTGCAAATTCATTAAAAATAAAAAACATAAAAACTTATTTACATAAGTATTCAGACCCTTCGCTATGAGACTCAAAATTAAACTCAGTTGCATCCTATTTCAATTGATCATCCTTGAGATGTTTCTATAACTTGATTGGAGTCCACCTGTGGTAAATTCAGTTGATTGGACATGATTTGGAAAGGCACACACCTGTCTATATAAGGTTGACAGTGCATGTCCGAGCAAAAACCAAGCCATGAGGTCGAAGGAATTGTCCGTAGACCTCCGAGACAGGATTGTCTGTAGCATTGAAGGAACCCAAGAACACAGTAGCCTCCATCATTCTTAAATGGAATACGTTTGGAACCAGCAAGACTCTTCCTATAGCTGGCTGCCCGGCCTAACTGAGCAATAGGGGGAGAAGGGCCTTGGTCAGGGAAATGTCCAAGAACCCCATGGTCACTCTGACAAAGCTCCAGAGTTCCTCTGTTGAGATGAGAGAACCTTCCAGAAGGACAACCATCTCTGCAGGACTCCACCAATCAGGCCAGATGGAAGAGTGGCCAGATGGAAGAGTGGCCAGACGGAAGCCACTCCTCCATAAAAGGCACATGCACTTGGAGTTTGCAAAAAATAACCTAAAGGACGCTCAGACTATGAAAAACAAGATTCTCTGGTCTGATGAAACCAAGATTGAAGTCTTTGGCCTGAATGCCAAGCGTCACGTCTGGAGGAAACCTGGCACCATCCCTACGGTGAAGCATGGTGGTGGCAGCATCATCCTGTAGGGATGTTTTTCAGTGGCAGGGACTGGGAGAATAGTCAGGATTGAGGGAAAGATGAACAGAGCAAAGTACAGAGAGATCCTTGATGAGCTCTCAGAACCTCAGACTGAGGCTAAGGTTCACCTTCCAACAGGGCAACAACCCTAAGCACACAACCAAGGCAACGCAGGAGTAGCTTCAGAAACAAGTCTCTGAACGTCCTTGAGTGGCCCAGCCAGAGCCCGGACTTGAACCCGATCTAACATCTCTGGAGAGACCTGAAAATAGCTGTGCAGCTACACTCCCCATCCAACCTGACAGAGCTTGAGAGGATCTGCAGAGAAGGATGGGAGAAACTTCCCGAATATAGGTGTGCCAAGCTTGTAGCGTTATACCCAAGAAGACTTGAGGCTGTAATCACTGCCAAAGGTTCTTCACCAAAGTACTGAGTAAAGGATCTGGATACTTATGTAAATGTGATATTTCAGTTTTGTTTTTTAAATACATTTTCAATCATTTTTACTTTGTCATTATGGTATGTTGTGTGTAGATTGATTAGGAAAAAAATAAACATTTAATCAATTTTAGAATAAGGCCGTAAAGTAACAAAATGTGGAAAAGTTTAATGGTCTGAATACCTTCCAAATGCACTGTATACTGTATATTATGAATAACATATATATTAAAGTCAATATCCAAAGGTTAAAGTTTATTATTAATATTGTGAATTTGGTATCGTAGTTATAAGACTAATGTTAAATACTTCTAAACTTCCAAAGATCCAATCAAGCATGGATGAATGATAGTACACCTAGCTTCACATTGAAATGATGTCCTTTAGTCAAATCAGATGTCAATGTAGCCTACATAAACCCAACCTCACTCTGAATTTACCGTCACATAGACCTTGTGTAAGACAAGTTAGAGGAATTATTTACAACTATACAATGTTATTCAGGTAGTCTACAGAAATAAGTATGGAAGCTGACTAATGTCTAAATGTGTTGACATGATAGCTCAGCTGAATCAAACACAGCTTGTTTCCAAAGCTAAGCAGTGTACATAGAGGTTAGCCTCTGACTGGTATACTTGTTTTCACTGAAGTGCATTACCCCTCACATACCAGTAGGAGTCACTTCACTTTTTTTTAATATACCTCTTTATTTAGGTTCATGGCATGACGTTGAAACAATGACGTTGATTCAGAAATAACATTTTACTTACATTGAAACTAGGTCAAATAAAATATGTCTAATCAGATATGAAATTCGACATAACGTCAACCACCCAACATATATTGATGATAAGATAAAACATTTTTTGGGGGGTTTCTACGTGGATTTCTTTCACAACATGTACATAGTTCTGATCATTCTGATGAAATTAAGATTGATGTAACAACCTGTTATTCAGGTTAAGTCAATGTATTTAAATTGAAGTTTTACCCTAATTTCAATCTTTACTGCGCTGGTTGAAATTAGATGAAAACATTACTGGTTGATGGCTTTTTTCAATTCCAATGTACAGTATTCACCCGTTGATTCCCCAGTGGTTAGAAACGTTAAAGAGAGTATCATATGAGCTTAAGATACTTCCACATTCCTCTTCAGTGTGACATACAGTACCATATGCTATATCTGAGATTATAAACTGGGTGGTTAGAGCCCTGAATGCTGATTGTCTGACACACAGGTATGACAAAACATTTATTTTTACTGCTCTAATTACATTGACGACCAGTTTATAATAGCAATAAGGCACCTCGGGGGTTTGTGATATATGGCCAATATACCATGGCTATGAGCTGTTTCCTTGGCACTCCACGATGCGTCGTGCCTAAGAACAGCCCATAGCCGTGGTATATTGGCCATATACCACATGCCTTATTGCATAAATATACTGTAGATAAAGGATACAAACTCTAGATTTTTAATGCCTGACACATTTTAAGACAAGGGCTAACCTGAAACAGTGCCTACGCATAGCTCTGTAGCAGACAGCCTATGGATAATATCAATAATGAATACCATCAAAGATTAAACAGAATTTTAAATCACACTAGGCACTGGAGGAAATAAATGACTCCTCAGACAAGACTCAAAGAATTCCCCTTTATTAGTCTTAGGTTTTAAGGATTGCTTTACATTGCACATTTTTGACAGTTGGAAAGATACAACCACTGAAGCATTGACGGACAATAGAAGATACCTTTATCAAACTGCTGTACTAGGAGTACACAAGATAAAGTCTGAAAGGTAATTAATTCAAAATGGCTTCATCTTTAACACTCAGTAGATTTGACCTACTTTCTATAGCTATCTAAATTGTTTAATGTGATTTACCTACTAACTTCACCCCCCTCATAAAGCTGCCAAAAAGTAGTGATACTGTACTGCCTAGCTTGCCCCTTAGACATCAACAAAGTATGAGTTTTTTTACTGCAGCGTACCTTCCTCCCCAACTATGTCAACAGATGTCCTGAGCGGATGTGAAGAAGTTGTGAAAATGTTGAGGTGGTTCGGAGACAAGAAGACTTGGCACAATTACTGTTTAACCATGTAAGAAATGGTTATGGACGGTCATGAAAATCAACTGTTTCATTATTTTATTGGTGTGTGTGGAACGAACAGCTGACTGAAGACGGGACGGCCGGGCATTTGTGCGTCTGAGTCCGTTTCTACTGTAACATGGAATCTACAACGTGATGAAACTTTGTTGTCTCCTTACTGAAACAAGCAGGGATGTAGCAAGCGACTCTTCAGTAGCCTAGGACAACGCAGCTCAAATAAGCAAAGAGAAACCACAGTCCATTATTACTTTAAACATGAAGGTCAGTCAATCCAAACATTTCAAGAACTTTGAAAGTCTCTTTAAGTGCAGTCGTAAAAAACATTTCTACATTGTATAATTGAATAATAGTGAAGACATCAAAACTATGAAATAACACATATGGAATCATTTAGTAACCAAAAAATGGTTAAACTAATCATTTGGACATAGATGGACATAGATGGCGCCGTAGAACATGGCTGAAGTTTTACATTCTCCCAACCAATTGTGCTATTTTGTTAGTTTTTTTGCATTTTGTGTAACTTATTTTTTAACTTATTGTGTACATAATGTTGCTGCTACTGTCTCTTATGACCGAAAATAACTTCTGGACATCAGAACAGCGATTACTCACTACGGACTGGAAGAAACGTTTTCCTTTAATGAGTCCGACGAGAAGGATATCCTGCTTTCATTGGAACAGGTCCAGATCCCCACCTTTTGCGTGAAGAAAAGACACAGGAAAAGGAGCCGCAGATCGGGCAGCCTTCTGAGAATCCATAGGCGAGCGAGTAAACTCCCACTGCCATCTGTTTTTCTTTCTAACGTGCAATCATTGGAAAATAAAATTGATGACCCGCGATTAAGATTATCCTACCAATGGGACATTAAAAACTGTAACATCTTATGTTTCCCCGAGACATGGCTGAACAACGATATGGACAATATAAAGCTAGCGGGATTTTCCATGCACCGGCAGAACAGAGACGCTACCTCTGGTAAGACGAGGGGTGGGGGTGTGTGTCTATTTGTCAATAACAGCTGGTGTGCGATGTCTAATATAAAGAAGTCTCGAGGTATTGCTCGCCTGAGGTAGAGTACCTTCTGATAAGTTGTAGACCACACTATCTAACAAGAGAGTTCTCATCTATATTATTTGTAGCCATCTATTTACCACCACAGAAAGAAGCTGGTGCTAAGACCGCTCCCAACCAACTCTATAAGGCCATAAGCAAAGAAGAAAATGCTTATCCAGAAGCGGCGCTCCTAGTGGCCGGGGACTTTAATGCAGGCAAACTTAAATCAGTTTTACAACATTTTTACCAGCATGTCACATGTGCAACCAGAGAAGAAAAATCCTAGACCACCTTTACTCCACACACAGAGATGCATACAAAGCTCTCCCCCGCCCCTCCATTTGGCAAATCTGACCATAATTATATCCTCCTGATTCCTGCTTACAAGCAAAAACTAAAGCAGGAAGTACCAGTGACTCGCTCAATACGGAAGTGGTCAGATGACACGGATGCTACACCACAGGACTGCTTTGCTAGCACAGACTGGAATATGTTCTGGGATTCATCCACTGGCATTGAGGAGTACACCACCTCAGTCATCGTCTTCATCAATAAGTGCATCAACGACGCTGTCCCCACAGTGACTGTACGTACATATCTAAACCAGAAGCCATGGATTACAGGCAACATCTGCATTGAGCTAGATCTGCCGCTTTCAAGGATCGGGAGACTAATCCGGACGCTTATAAGAAATGCCATCAGACGAACCATCAAACAAGCAAAGCGTCAATACAGGATTAAGATTGAATCCTACTACACCAGCTCTGACGCTTGTCGGATGTGGCAGGGCTTGAAAACTATTACGGACTACAAAGGAAAACCTAGAAGCAAGCTGCCCAATGAGGCGAGCCTACCAGACGAGCTAAATGCCTTTTATGCTCGCTTTGAGGCAAGAAACACTGAAGCACGCACGAGAGCACCAGCTGTTCTGGATGACTGTGTGATAACGCTCTTGGTAGCTGATGTGAACAGAACCTTTAAACAGGTCAACATTCACAAAGCTGCTGGGCCAGACAAATTACCAGGACGTGTACTCAAAGCATGCGAGGATCAACTGGCAAGTGTCTTCACTGACATTTTCAACCTCTCCCTGACCGAGTCTGTAATACCTACATGTTTCAAGCAGACCACCATAGTCCCTGTGCCCAAGGAAGCGAAGGTAACCTGCCTAAATGATTACCGCCTCGTGGCACTCACATCGGTAGCCATGAAGTGCTTTGAAAGGCTGGTCATGGCTCACGTCAACAGCATCCTCCCAGCCACCCCAGACCCACTCTAATTCGCATACCGCCCCAACAGATCCACAGATGACGCAATCTCAATCACACTCCACACTGCCCTTTCTCACCTGGACAAAAGGAACACCTACATGAGAATGCTGTTCATTGACTACAACTCAGCATTCAACACCATAATGCCCACGAAGCTCATCACTAAGCTAAGGACTCTGGGACTAAACACCTCCCTCTGAAACTGGATCCTGGACTTCCTGATGGGCCGCCCCCAGGTAGTAAGAGTAGGCAACAAAACGTCTGCCACGCTGATCCTTAACACTGGGGCCCCTCAGGGCTGTGTACTTAGTCCCCTCATGTAGTCCCTTTTCACCCACGACTGCATGGTCAAACATGACTCCAACACCATTATTACGTTTTCTGACAACACAACAGTTGTAGGCCTGATCACCAACAACGATGAGATGGCCTATAGGGAGGAGGTCGGAGAACTGGCAGTGTGGTGCCAGGACAACAACCTCTCCCTCAGTGTGAACAAGACAAAGGAGCTGATCGTGGACTACAGGAAAAGGTGAGCCAAGCAGGCCCCCATTATTAACATTGACGGGGCTGTAGTGGAGCGGGTTGAGAGTTTCAAGTTCCTTGGTGTCCACATCACCAACAAACTATCATGGTCCAAACATACAAAGACAGTCTTGAAGATGGCATGACAAAACCTTTTCCCCCTCAGGAGACTGAAAAGATTTTTCATGGGTCCTCAGATCCTCAAAAGGTTCTACAGCTGCACCATCGAGAGCATCCTGACCGGTTGCATCACCACCTGGTATGGCAACTGCTCGGCATCTGAACATAAGGCGCTACAGAGGGTAGTGCGTACGGTCCAGTACATCACTGGGGCCAAGCTTCCTGCCATCCAGGAACTATATAATAGGCAGTGTCATAGGAAAACCCATAAAATTGTCAGAGACTCCAGTCACCCTAGTTATAGACTGTTCTCTCTGCTACCACACGGTGCTCCGGTACCGCTTGCCAAGTCTAGGACCGAAAGGCTCCTAAACAGCTTCTACCCCCAAGCCATAAGACTGCTGAACAATGAATAAAATCGGCACCGGACAATTTACATTGACCCCTCCCCTCCCCCCCCCCCCTTGTACACTGCTGCTACTCGCTGTTTATTATCTATGCATAGTCACTTCATCCCCACCTACATGTACAAATTACCTCAACTGACCTGTACCCCCGCACAATGACTCAGTACCGGTGCCCCCTGTAGATAGCGTCATTATTCTTACTCTTATTGTGTTACTTTTTATTATTACTTTTTACTTGGTAAATATTTTCTTAACTCTTCTTAAACTGCACTGTTGGTTAAGGGCTTGTAAGTAAGCATTTCACGGTAAAGTCTGCACTTGTTGTATTTGGCGCATTTGACAAATAAAGACTGATTTGATTTTGATTTGATTTGATTTTATATTTGAGATTCTTGCCTTGATTCTTGCCTTGATGACAGCCTTGCAAACTCTTGGTATTCTCTCAACCAGCTACATGAGGAATGATTTTCCAACAGTCTTGAAGGAGTTCCGACATAGGCTGAACACCTGTTGGTTGCTTTTCCTTCACTCTGCAGTCAAACTCATCTCAAACCTTCTCAATTTGCTTGAGGTCAGGTGATTGTGGAGGCCAAGTCATCTGATGCACCACTCCATCACTCTCCTTGGGCAAATAGCCCTTACACAGGCTGGACCATGAAGGCCTGATTCAGGCAGTCTCCTCTGAACAGTTAATGTTGAGATGTGTTTGTTACTTGAACTCTGTGAAGCATTTATTTGGCTGCAATCTGAGGTGCATTTAACTCGAACTAACTTATCCTCTGCAGCAGAGGTAACCCTGGGTCTTCCTTTCCTGTGGCTTTCCTCATGAGAGCCAGTTTCATCACAGCGCTTCATGGTTTTTGCGACTGCACTTGAAGAAACGTTCAAAGTTCTTAAACTTTCCAGATTGACTGACCTTCATGTCTTAAAGTAATGATGGACTGACATTTCCCTCTGCTTATTTGAGCTGTTCTTGCCATAATATGGACTTCGTCTTTTACCAAATAGAGCATTACGAAGTAAAGAAATTCCACAAATTAACGGTTAACAAGGCACACCTTTAAATTTAAATTAATTCCCAGATGACTACCTCATGAAGCTGGTTGAGGGAATGCAAAGCTGTCATCAAGACAAAGGATGGCTACTTTGAGGATTCAGATATCTGTAGCTTAAAGATGCACTGTGCAGAAATTGCTCCACAATTTCCTGGTTGCTAAAATGGTAATAGTTTGCTTGCTTTCAGTTTATGTGACCATTCAAGCAAGTACAGTGTAGAGAATCATTGTACCATCTAAATCGCTGTGAAATATATTTTCGATAACTAAGAATATTGTATTTTCGTCTGTTTGAAGCTGGTGTGTAAAACTAAAAGAAAAAGCATGTGAAGAACGTGAAGCATATAAATACCACACATAGAACAGATCTACCACGTCTTAGACTTGCTTTCAATGAGAATGACATCTATAACTCACATTTCTATGTGAATTTGCTCAGTTCACCTAAAAAGTTACATATTGCAGCTTGAAACTGACTGATTTTGATGGAGATTTTTTTATAACGTAATTTATATTGACACGGGTGCTTTTACGGATTGTAATTAAAAATCCCTTGTTACATTGAATAACTTTCGAATTCAGAGTTGGTGACAAACGGTGAGAGGATAACCTTTAAGTCTCTGCCAAATGATCACCACAGTCTCCAAGTACATGCTTTTAATTAGCTTAAGGTGAAGTGTCAAACACTTTGTTCTAATACTGTTTGCTTACTCATCTGTGTCAGAATGGCAAAGGGCTCTAACTAAAGGAATAAGCTCTCTAATGAGCCTACACTTAGCTTGTTCTCCTCACCAGCCCTGTCTGTCTGCAAAGATCTTTACTGGGAGGCTGTCTGACTCTGAATCTCCTCTGCAGCATCTCTTCTCCTCCCTATGGATCCGGGCTGGTTTAATCAATAACAGTTTTATCATAACATGAGAGCCTGCTCTATCATACACTCAATCACCATCAGTCCTTATAGTTTACAAAATGACATCCATATTGACTCATATTTGCTGTACTATTTGTTTGTCAATAGATCTTTCACACCTTGTTGCAATGTTTTACAGAGCATGTATTTGTGTTTGCTTACCTCTCTGTTTGTGTTGAACATACTTTTCTGTGTCTTTGTTTGGTTTCTCCCAAACTCACACTGAGTTTCATGGGGTTGTGGACTTGTGGTAGAACAGTCCCTGGGTTGTATTGACACATAAGAAACTGCTGTAACTGATTGAATGCCAGTTTGAAGGAAACAAATGAAATGCTGCTCATAATCTGAAAAAAATCTGACATTAAAATGTAACCACTGCTCTACAAAGGTGTGTTTCTCATCAGTGTTGGTATGACAATGGAACATCTCCCCTGATGACGACATGACAACCAAACAGGCCAACTGGTGGACACAATGTTGCCATGCAAACAGACTCTCTGCCCAGGGACGCAACTTTGGTTTTAGAAGTGGGGGGGGAATCAGTATTATAATTTTTTTTTCTCAGTCTGATAAACACTCCAAACAGCCTACTCAACCGCTCGGAGGCGTCGGCATGGTCCTAAAGCACACCATTGCCGCGTTTTGTATCACAGTCCAATGATAAAACTGGGGGGGGGACAAAATTGCAATTTCAGAATGTGGGGGGCACATGTCCCTAGCCCCCCCCATCCGTCCGTCAGTCCCCAGTGAAAGTTGAGCCCCTGTCTCTACCTATACCTATCTCTACATCCTCTGTTCTGATCAATGTTTAGATGGTTATTTTTAACCTTGTTGTGAGTGGGGTGATGACACTTCATCCACAGAGTCGTGACACTCTTGAGAGGCTGTTGGCGGACAAACAGAGGCGAACAGAAGGCCACTTCTGCTCTGTGCCTTCTCTCCGCTCGGTGGAGATGAGATGTGGGCTGCAGATGCAGGTCTGTGAGGTCTTGTGGACTGTGACAACAAGCTGACGTCTCACCACACAACATATCAGGGGTGAGGCTATTCCATGAGGCCATTTGGCACCCATTCTTTCATTTTTATTATCAAACACTATAGTTGCCCCAGTAAATGCAACAGACGATGCACAATTAGCCTTAGCCACTGGTCAGGTGTTGTGGCTTATTGTGGGAGCAGGTGGAATTATTGACGGATTATGTAGCAATGAATGCATCAGCTCAATGTGGTGGACAACGTCCCTGATAAATGAAGCAGGATATTTGTCTCTGGGGTCCTGTGGAGCTAGTTAGTTGTCTGCTGATTGAGCCCTGGATTAATGGAAGGTGTTTTAGCTCCCAGTCTCTCAGCCTATGGCTAATGGTTTTTCATCTGTAGCAAATAAAATAAAGATGTCATCAGACTGGTTTTGAATGGGTCATAGACTTTGAGAGGCTATGGGGAATGGGGATGGGAAATTCACATCTTGCTTCAGAGCTGGATATACATGGCTTCAGAAAGTATTCACACCATTTACTTTTTATAGATTTGGTGTTACAGCCTGAATTTAAATAGATTCAATTGACATGTTTTGGTCACTGGCCTACACACAATACCCCATAATGTCAAAGTGGAATTGTGTTATCTTTTATTTTATTATTTTTATTCAATATGTATTCAACCCTTTTGTTATGGCAAGCCTAAATAAGTTCAGGAGTAAACATTTGCTTAACAAGTCACACAATAAGTTGCATGGACTCAGCCTGTATGCAATAATAGTGCAACATTATTTTTGAATGACTACCTCATCTCTGCACCCCACACATACAATTATCTGTAAGGTCCCTCAGTCGAGCAGTGAATTTCAAACAGATTCAACCACAAAAACCAGGGAGGTTTTCTATTGCCCCGCAAAGAAGGAGAGCTATTGGTAGAATATTTTTTTTTATTTCACCTTTATTTAACCAGGTAGGCCAGTTGAGAACAAGTTCTCCTTTACAACTGCGACCTGGCCAAGATAAAGCGAAGCAGTTTGACAAAAACAACACAGAGTTACACATGGGATAAACAAACGTACAGTCAATAACACAATATAAAATCTGTATACAGTGTGTGCAATTGAAGTAAGGAGGTAAGGCAATAAGTAGGCCATAGTGGCGAAATAATTACAATTTAGCAATTAACACTGAAGTAATAGATGTGCAGATGAGAATCTGAAAGTAGAAATACTGGTGTGCAAAAGAGCAGAAAAAAACAAAAACAAATATGGGGATGAGGTAGGTAGTTGGTTGGATGGGCTATTTACAGATGGGCTGTGTACAGCTGCAGCGATCGGTAAGCTGCTCTGACAGCCAATACCTGAAGTTAGTGAGGGACTTCAGTGGACTCCAACTTCAGTGATTTTTGCAATTCGTTCCAGTCCTTGGCAGCAGAGAACTGGAAGGAAAGGCGGCCAAAGTAGGTGTTGGCTTTGGGGATGACCAGTGAAATATACCTGTTGGAGCGCGTGCTACGGGTGGGTGTTGCTATGGTGACCATTGAGCTGAGATAAGGCGGAGCTTTACCTAGCAAAGACTTATAGATGACCTGGAGCCAGTGGGTTTGGCGACGAATATGTAGCGAGGACCAGCCAACGAGAGCATACAGGTCGCAGCATACAGATGGGTAGTATATGGGGCTTTGGTGACAAAACAGATGGCACTGTGATAGACTGCATCCAATTTGCTGAGTAGAGTGTTGGAGGCTAATTTGTAAATGACATCGCCGAAGTCGAGGATCGGTAGGATAGTCAGTTTTATGAGGGTATGTTTGGCAGCATGAGTGAAGGAGGCTTTGTTGCAAAATAGGAAGCCGATTCTAGATTTAATTGTGAATTGGACATGCTTATTATGAGTCTGGAAGGAGAGTTTACAGTCTAACCAGACACCTAGGTATTGATAGTTGTCCACATATTCTAAGTCAGAACCGTCCAGAGTAGTGATGCTAGGCGGGCATGCGGGAGCGGGCAGCGATCGGTTGAAAAGCATGCATTTAGTTTTACTTGCGTTTAAGAGCAGTTGGAGACCACGAAAGGGTTTATTAACACGGTGTTCAAAGAAGGGCCAGATGTATACAGAATGGTGTCGTCTGCGTAGAGGTGGATCAAAGAATCATCAGCAGCAAAGAGCGACATCATTGATGTATACAGAGAAAAGAGTCGGCCCGAGAATTGAACCCTGTGGCACCCCCATAGAGACTGCCAGAGGTCCGGACAACAGGCCCTCCGATTTGACACACTGAACTCTATCTGAGAAGTTATTTGTAGAAAGGTACTTATTGGTAGATGGATAAAAATACTAGAAAGCAGACATTGAATATTCCTCTGAGCATGGTGAAGTTATTAATTATACTTTGGATGGTGTATCATTACACCCAGTCACTACAAAGATACAGGTGTCCTTCCTAACTCAGTTGCCGGAGAGGAATGAAACCGCTCAGGGATTTCACCATGAGGCCAATGCTGACTTTAAAACAGTTATAGTTTAATGGCTGTGATAGGAGAAAACTGAAGATGGATCAACAATATTGTAGTTATTCAACAATACTAACCTGAATGAATAGAGTGAAAAAAAGGAAGACTGTACAGAATAAAATATTCCAAAACATGCATCCTGTTTGCAATAAGGCACTAAAGTAATACTGCAAATACAGTAATACTGTCCTGAATACAAAGTGTTATGTATGGGGCAAAACAACTCTACATATTTTCAAGCATAATGGTGACTGCATCATGTTATGTGTATGCGTGTAATCATTAAGGACTGTGGAGTTTGTAGGATAAAAAATAAACAGAATGGAGCTAAGCACAGGCAAAATCCTGGAGGAAATCCTGGTTCAGTCTGCTTTCTACCAGACACTGGGAGATGAATTCACCTTACAGCAGGACAATAACCTTTAACACAAGGTCAAATCTACATTGGAGTTGCTTACCAAGAAGACAGTGAATGTTTCTGAGTGGCAGTTACAGTTTTGACTTAAATCTACTTGAAAATGTATAGCAATACCCAAAAATGGTTGTCGAGCAATGATCAACAACCAATTTGAAAGCGCTTCAAGAATATTGGAAAGAATAATGAGCAAATGTTGCACAATTCAGGTGTGGAAAGCTCTTAGAGACTTACCCAGAAAGACTCACAGCTGTAGTTGCTGCCAAAGGTGTTTCTGCAAAGTATTGAGTAGGGGTGTGAAAACATATGTAAATGGGATATTTCTGCATTTCATTTTCAATAAATTTGCTAACATTTCTAAAAACATTTATTCACTTTGTCATTCTGAGGTATTGTGTGTAGATCGGTGAGATTTCTTTTTATTTAATACATTTTGAATTCAGGCTGTAACACAACAAAATATGAAATAAGTCAAGGGGTATGAATACTTTCAGAAGGCACTGTAGTCCTAAACTCCAGTATTTATGAAAGGCCCCTCTTAATCAAATCTCCGGTGGCATAAAAACTAGTGAACTCATTTCTGACATTCTTTTGGCCATAGATAAGATATGATGCATGAAACAGACTGATCGCATTATGTACCGTCACGCTTGTAACTCACTTTGATGGATGGGAGGGAATTCTTCTTTATAAGACACACATGCACTGTTACCCTTGCCTGGGTTTAATCCCATACTACACTGCCTGACCTGCCACTATGAGAAACAGCCAGGCTGGGCTCAGTGCCTCATCCTTTACAGATGATCGGTGTGCTCATTGAATCGGCGGGGATTAAAGGGTTGATCTCAATTGGGCTGTGTTTTCCCAGATAGTACCTCTCAGACCTCTTTACCTTGTACTCCATCAGAGGCTAATTGTGAGCCCCTTGTAGACTAAGGGACTTCAGAGGGCTCACTTGTATGATTCTTATACAACGTGGAATGTGAACACTCCCCCTTGCTATAGGGCATATGTAGCCTTAAATGCTGGATGGGCATTGTTGGGTGCTTTTGAAAGGTATTTTAAGGTCCATGAATGTAATGTTCCCAAGCCCCCTACATTTTGTTTCTGTCAGTCAACTAATTGCTTTGGGTTGAGCTTTCATGGAAAGAATGGCAAGGCCACGGTCAGGGCTGCTTGGAATTTCTCGGGGAATAAAAACATCAGTCGACATGGAAACGGTGTCATATGGGGTAAGCATTTAACACAGTAGGAAAATCTGCAAATAATAGGTGATTAAGGAACACCATGCTTAACAAAGCTGGGGTAATTGTCCTGTGTCTATGCAGGGAATTAGTCTACAAAACATATGTTTTGGCTGTCTACTTTACTGTAAAAAAGAGCCCAGTAATTTATTTCTGGGTCATCCAGGATGTAACCTATCGTCCACCTTTTTACCATTAAGGAAATACATCTCGATGAACCCCAATTAAATAATTACCTTTTGTGTCAGGTGTACAGAGGCTTTTCTGGGGGGGGTTGTTGCGGTGCTCTTGTTCCGAATAAAACGTCTCCAGGTATCCCTAGAGATAGCACCCTCCAGGGTTACACAATCATCCTTTGCATGAGGAATTCGGTGACAAGTGACAACGCTGTTGGTGGAGTGTCTAAACGTCTCTAGGTTGTGCGTCAGCAGCACAGTATTTAGAGAGGAGAAAAGGCTGCTTTAAAGCTGCAGGAACTGCTGGAGGAACTGCTGGAGGAACTGCTGGAGGCACTGCTGGAGGAACTGCTGGAGGAACTGCTGGAGGAACTGCTGGAGGTGATTCCACCAGAATCCCCATGAAACCAGAAATATGACACGTACGTCTCTCTGCACTCATTTTCTAGTAGCAAATAGAACAATCAGTCATCCAATATGATATTTCTAGTGGAAAACAATAAGCATACAATGACATGACCTGTTTCCAGGAACGCTTTTAGAATTCCATATTGTTTTCAACTTTGTAGTACAGTTTTTACTGTGTTAGCGCTGCTGCAGTCAATCATTGACAATCCATGTGGGTAATCCATGCTGATGTAACAGTGCACATGTCTCTCTGTGTTGCGGTTAGAGCCCTCAGAAAGTCGTAAACAAGGTAGACCACAGACAAAAAAAGATAAGATAGGCCTTCATTTCGAGTGGGCTGACAATAAACAAATGTACTCAACCAGCTGTCTTGTAATAAAAGTTCTTCAGAAATAATCAAGTCGTTCTCCGCCATGCATGAAGCACTGGTTACTAAGCAACTTAGTAACATGTTATAGATAATAACTGTGATTTTGGTCCTGTTTGCCTGAGTGAAAGAATGGAACAAGGTTTCCATGGTAAGGGTATTTCGGGAAACCAATTCAGTGCTTATATAAATCTTTTATAAAAACCTCACCACAAAGTATGCAACCATGTCTTATTCACTGTACCTTTTTGAATTCTGGAGAAATTGTAAGCTACTCATTCATTTCAGTGGTTAACAAATGCGTGTTGTTCGAAATATCAGATTCTTACGACGCACATTTGTGTGGTCAAGGGTCACTGAGAGACCGTGTCACCGTTTCATGTTAGAAAAACAGGGCTGATCAATGTTATTTTAATGTCAACTTAGCTCTTTTGAGACACTACCTTTTTCCCTGTTTGCAAGCAACAGAGTGTGTTTGCTGTATCCAAGCTTTTATTTGTCTGTAATTTGCATTTTATGCAAATGCAGAACCTCACGACACTGTTGTAATATAACGAGTATGCAAAACGGGCATCAAGTGTGCCCAAAACATTGACCAAGTCTATTTCTGATAGTCGTGTGTCAAGACTACCAATGTTGTTTGCGACGTAGCACAACCAGTTAGCAGGCAGTGAGCAGGGACGAAACACAGAGTTGAATCAGCAAGCTGCTGAAAATGCCCCGTCAGGAGCATGAAGGAATAATACATGATGCTGTGTTTTTTCGAGTCCTTTGACTTTTAAGTGTTTGCTATTGAGGAAGTTACTCAATTAGCCTTAGCTTCATGGTTGTGAATCAGCATGGCAACAGTAAGTATATCCCGGTTTCACCACCAACCTTTTACTCCCAGCATCCCATCTGCATTTTCTGTGGGACATGGACACACTCAAAAGGAATGGACGCGACTTGGCCTATTCACTGGCTTTTACCTGCCTCTTTCTCTGACGCTCTCTTTGGCTTGCTGGGAAATAAGAAAGTTCTGTTGTTGCAAAGATTTACCTAGGTTGAATGACGGTGGTGCTAAGAGCTTTGGGAACCCCTTGGGAAGACTGTTGTATGTAAATTATTAGGAAAGGGATAAACAACTAGGCTTACGAAACCTCAAGTTAGCTTCACATATTTGCATTTGAAGCAAATTAAGAAAACAATTATAACAGGTCATTTGACCGATGCCAAGCATTGGAGATCTCAGTCTAATATCTAAATAATATGCATTGGCCACAGCATTTAATAATGGTCAGGAAGATATTCCCCATTCCAACTTGGGTTTAGGTCACTGAAGCGGAACATGTGGGAGGTAGTTAGTCAAAGACTTAAAGAATATTGCCCTGGAAGAGAGTATAAACAGACATATGGCTCTATGCTAGCCAAGGCTACTCAGGTCTATTGGACGTATTTCCCCAAAAATGTTGACTTCATCTTAATGGATTTTTAAAACCAGTGTACCCCAGATGATGAATTTGGGCTATCTTGTGTTAGTGCCAATGCTGTTATCAGACACTGTTATTTCAATAACATCATAGTTCACATTGCAATCTAGGGCTACTGAGACAAACACCGCTTGTGTACTGTCATGGTAAAAGTAGCAGTGCTGAAGCTAGATTGGACAGATGGATGTTTTCACTCTGAAAAAAAAAACATCATATGGATACACAAAGCAATTACTAATCCCTTCAGAACACAATGTGGGAAACCACATCGAAGGCCATGAAAAACCATGTTCGAAAGAGAGAGAGACAGTTATCGAGGGAGAGAGAGAGGGAGAGGGGGAGAGGGACTGCATAACCGTATTAGGGAGTATTTGCTGTGACACAACAAGAGGCGATTTGAGGATTCGTAATGATGGCTCATGTGTCCCACTTTCAATTTGGTGAGTTGTCATGTCTTGTCCTGTTACTGACGGGCTACACTCATAAAACCTCCTGTTGAAATAAGTATCATGATGAATGGCATCTTATTCTTATCTTAAGATTGTAATATTAAATATTTATGCAATTAAAAGAGCTTCTGTCATTCATATGCCTTAGAACCTAAAATGGTTCTTTGGCTGTCCCCATAGGAGAACTCTTTGAAAACTGTTTTTTGTTCCAGGTAGAACCCTTTACACAGTGTTCAACATGGAACCTAAAATAGTTCTACCTAAAACCCAAAAGGTTTCTCCTAAAAGGGTTCTCCTTTTCTCCAAGTGTGTACCTGAGCACTTGATCTGGCTCCCCTGTGCATTTAAAAAGTAATAACATTATTTTTTTAAATGTCTTCAAAACTACTCTTAGAGTGTATTTGCTTGGATTTTGTTATAAATATCAAATTCCATGGGAGTATTTTAAAGAAAATAGTGATGAAAAATGTTCCACAGATCAGCAATCTAATTTAACGCGGATAGTAACCCCTACAGACATTGAACTGCTTTAACAGAACCCCTGCTTTCCCTTTTACCCTGAACAACTGCCGCTGCTCTGGAGAATCCCCCTGACCTACATTCAGAGGAGAGTTTACTATGGGCTCCAGTCTGGGCTCTTTTCACTCTACTGCCAGCCTCAAATCCACAGGGTGCTTGCACATCAGCGCTCTGACCCACATCTCCATGGCAACAGCTCTACAATGCCCCAGTGATGCACTGGCGGCTGGCGATGGGAGGGAGGGGAGGTATCGCCCTGACCGACAGAGCGGCAAACGGTGGGCTGCTCTCCTCCCATATTGTTATTGTTGCCCCCACCCTCCCTCCCTCCCCATCACTCTCGCTCTCTCTCTCTCTCGCCGTCTCTCATTCAGTTTCCTCCATTTTGCTGGGGAATAATTAAAAGCACATATGCGAATGGAGAGGTAATTCCAATAAGGCGCATAGGTGGTCTACCATCATGGTTTGGGGGTGGAATGTTGAAAGGTAGAGAATCTATCTGGCCTATTCTGAGGTGGACACAGGGAAGTGATAATGATAGACTCAGCCTGTCTCTTGTCAATTTGTCTTTTAAGCCACACAGATATCCCCCGCTGCTCTTCCCCTCCCATGCCATATGCTCCCACAATTCACTGCCAGCCATGTTTGCTGTTTTTTCCACTGTCTCTTTTTTTCCACCCCACGCGTTGAGTTGCACTGTCAGTGGTCACTGGTCAGTATGCAGTCTCCATCTTGAAAATTGCACATTCACAACAAGGCAGCCCTCAAAACCAGAACAAAGAGAAATATTTTGTTTGTAATTAAACTTGTCATGATTTTAGCATGCTTTCCTAACATTGTTTTTTTACCCTTTGTGATTTTAATCATTGTATACATTAGAAAAAAGAACAGTAATCTAGCCATAAAAAAAATAAATAAATTGATATACCAAATTTCACGCCAATATTTAGCTTTTTGTGGTACAATATTGGTCACAGAAGAAAAAAAAAACATTGACGTGCCAAACAAACAGATCGAGCTATTTACCAGGAAAGCAGTAGTCAGTGCTGTAAATGTACGTATTACTGTTCCAACTGCAGCTGTTCTTCACTGTTCACACAAATGGAAAGGGGAAGTTTAGGCCCAGATCTCATTACAAAGTTGGCCTGTGCCACACTCCGCCTCCCTCCCCCTCGCCAACACAGCCCCTCGGAATTAGACCGGCCCATCTCAGACTTATCACAATAACGTACTGTCACTTCACATTTTCACTGGGTGAAACCTACTCTGCCAACTGCCAGGGCTCGGCTCAGATAACACTGGTGACAAACACCACTCTGTCTGTCCTTCTCCGGCTACCTGCTGCGGCAGTTTGTAACATGGCGAACAGCCACACCATGGCTGCCAAATAGACTCCCCCGTCCCCCAGACAGACAGACAGGCAGACCCACCTCCTCCTTTACCCATTACCACGGATATGAATGATGGCCTTTTCACCATGGAGACTGTGTGTATGAAATCAATACGACCAATTTCCTCACTAGCTACTGACCCTATGTTTTCAAACCTATTAGAGTGCAGCACACGTACACTGTTATTTTTCTCATGCGCTCAAATTTGCTGCTTTCTGATGTCAGGTTGATCTCCGCAGTTCTTCAGCACGGAGCAAATCTTGGAATGTGTCGGTAACCGCTATTTATTAGGGGTAACTAATCTGCGAGCATTTACTGCTACCTCAGTTGCATCAGCTGGAACAGTGTGGACAGTCGGGATGCTGTCTAAACGTTCCCTCACAAATTACAGCATGAGAGAACTGCTCGGGTGATGGTTCATTTGATACGGTTAGCATGTGCTAGTTGATAACACAGACTGGTGAGGTACACAGCTGTCTCCTTTCATCACTTCTAATGACGAACATGTGAAGTAGAATTTCCTGCTTTTTGTGACCCTGGATTATTTCCGCACCGTAGACCAGTTCACACATGTACATCTTAGTGTGGAAATCACAATGGAACTTTCTGTAAGACTCTCCTTCACCCTTCCCCTGGTTGTCAATGGTCTGATATTCCATCTCTGTTGCCATTCTCTCCACTCAACTAGCTTTTCCAGTCTTTCAGCATTATACCATGGCAACCAGTGGAAAAGAAAGATTTTCATAACAAAAGGCCCAAGAAAAATTGATTTAAACATACACATCCCCAAGAGCGAATGCAAGGGAACGCTTTTAGCTGTGAATTGAAGCCTATTGAGATTTTAAGGCCGCTCCATTTTTAGTACAACTTCTGAAAGTGATATTGAAGACTTAACTTCACCCCGGGGCTTTAAACAAGCCAGTCTGTGAATATACTGTTATGTGTCAGGTTCGTATTTCTATTTTTATATCTACCTACATACCTACTGTACATATGTACAGGAGGTATGTAGGTGTGTGTAATATGTTGGCTTAGTTAAGTTTGTTCCGTGGGAAGAGATAAGATATAATATTTCTCCATAGACATTCTGAACATTTCATTTAGAATGTGTTCAAAACAAAAGCCATGGATGTCAACCATTGTCACACTTCTCAACTTCTTCATTGTTAGGCCCACGCTCATACTGGGATTGTTCACAATTTTTTCAGACTGTTATTCTGCAAGGATATTTTAAATGATTGATTAGCATAGGACAACTTATGATTAACTCGTTCCGAAGACCAACCTTTCAGAATAACACAATCAAACAAATGATGAGTAAAATCGGGATTGTTCGGTTTCATTGACGTTCTTATTATGTTGAGATGAGTCATCAGTCACAGCCTTCTTATAGGAAAGACGGGGATTACTGCAGGGGATCCTCCAGAAGTCACATTACTAGAGGCTGTCAGGCCCATACAGACGTGTAGTTATTGAAGTCACACTGAAATGCCACCCCTCAGTGGATATGAGATGTTTGACTTTCTCCCCTCCCCATCGGCACTAACAGACAGTCAGAGTCGCTTGTGACTTTCTGTTGTCATAGCGGGAGTCGTTAGGCGCAATGCTGGTTGTCATGGAATGGGAGGATTGGATCCGTGTTGACAGCAGAGTCACAGCTCTAAACTGAGAGTCTGTGAACTGTGAGTCTATGAACACCTTTGACTGTGTGAGTGGAGTGGGGTAAACAACCTAAGGCAGGTGAATCTTCATGCCACTTTTTATAGTCCCATACCTTCAAACATTCAACCTCCAGCTGCGTACCCCCTCTAGCACCAGGGTCAGCTTGTGGGAAGTGACAAAGAGCTCTTATAGGACCAGGGAACAAATAATAATATAATAATAATCAATCATTTTAACCATCTACATATAAAACCTTAATTGTTCATCGAAAATTGTGAACAACTCACCACAGGTTAATGAGAAGGGTATGCTTGAAAGGATGCACATAACTCCATAATGTTGGGTTGTATTGGAAAGAGTCTCACTCTTAAATCCTTTCCCACACAGTCTGTGCCTGTATTTAGTTTTCATGCTAGTGAGGGCCGAGAATCCAGTCTCACATACAGTTGAAGTCGGAAGTTTACATACACCTTCGCCAAATACATTTAAACTCAGTTTTTCACAATTCCTGACATTTAATCCTAGTAACAATTCCCTGTCTTAGGACAGTTAGGATCACCACTTTATTTTAAGAATGTGAAATATCAGAATAATATTAGAGAGAATTATTTATTACAGCTTTTATTTCTTTCATCACATTCCCAGTGGGTCATACGTTTACATACACTCAATTAGTATTTGGTAGCATTGCCTTTAAATTGTTTAACTTGGTCAAACATTATGGGTAGCCTTCCACAAGCTTCCCACAATAAGTTGGGTGAATTTTGGCCCATTCCTCCTGACAGAGCTGGTGTAACTGAGTCAGGTGTGTAGGCCTCCTTGCTCGTACACACTTTTTCAGTTCTGCCCCCAAATTTTCTATAGGATTGAGGTCAGGGCTTTGTGATGGCCACTCCAATACCTTGACTTCGTTGTCCTTAAGCCATTTTGCTACAATTTTGGAATTATGCTTGGGGTCATTGTCCATTTGGAAGACCCATTTGCGACCAAGCTTTAACTTCCTGACTGATGTCTTGAGATGTTGCCTCAATATATCCACATAGTTTCCCATCCACACAATTTTCCATCCTCATGATGACATCTATTTTGTGAAGTGCACCAGTCCCTCCTGCAGCAAAGCACCCCCACAACATGATGCTGCCACCCCCGTGCTTCACGGTTGGGATGGTGTTCTTCGGCTTGCAAGCCTCCCCCTTTTTCCTCCAAACATAACAATGGTCATCATGGCCAAACAGTTATATTTTTGTTTCATCAGACCAGAGGACATTTGTCCAAAAAATACAATCTTTGTCCCCATGTGCAGTTGCAAACCATAGTCTGGCTTCTTTATGGCGGGTTTGAAGCAGTGGCTTCTTCCTTGCTAAGTGGTCTTTCAGGTTATGCCGATATAGGACTTGTTTTACTGTGGATATTGTCACGTCCTGACCCTAGTAAGATGCCATTTTCTATAGTAGAGTAGGGCAGGGCGTGACAGGGGGTGTTTTGGGCTAATCTATGTTTTCTATTTCTATGTTTAGGTTCTAGTTTGTCTATTTCTATGTTGGGATTGTTTGGGGTTGATCTCTAATTGGAGGCAGCTGATCCTCATTGCCTCTGATTAGAGATCATATTTAAGTAGGGTTTTTTCTCATTGTTGTTTGTGGGTTATTATCTTTTGAGTAGAGTGTTTTCCTCTCTGAGTCACGGTTTGTTGTTTTTGTGTTTTCAAGTTATTTATGTATTGCATTCAGTTTCACGTTTGAATAAATATGTGGAACTATGAATACGCTGCATTTTGGTCTGCTCCTTCGAACAGCCGTGACAGATATAGATACTTTTGTACCTGTTTCCTATACCCTGATGAAGACAGCTTATCTGTCGAAACGTTTGACATAAAAATTTGGACATACATTTTTTTGTTGTATTTGAGCTCCTAGAGTGTGCGACTCTCCTTTATTTTTTAAGTGTTCCACTTCGCTAGCCAGCACCTTGCCTAAATAGGTGTGCGTTTCTTTCGCCTCTATAGATCCTTTTGTACCTGTTTCCTCCAACATCTTCACAAGGTCCTTTGCTGTTCTTCTGGGATTGATTTTCACTTTTCGCACCAAAGTACGCTCATCTCTAGGAGACAGAATGCATCTCCTTCCTGAGCGGTATGACGGCAGCGTGATCCCATGGTGTTTATACTTGTGTACTATTGTTTGTACAGATGAACGTGGTACCTTCAGGCATTTGGAAATTGCTCCCAAGGATGAACCAGACTTGTGGAGGTCTACAGTTTTCTTTCTGAGGTCTTGGCTGATTTCTTTTGATTGTCCCATGATATCAAGCAAAGAGGCACTGAGTTTGAAGGTAGGCCTTGAAATACATCCACAGGTACACCTCCAATTGACTCAAATGATGTCACGACTCCTGCCGACGGTGACTCCTCTCCCTGTTCGGGTGGCGCTCGGCAGTCGTCGTCACCGGCCTACTAGCTGCCACCGATCCCCTTTTCTGTTGGTTATGCCTTTATTTGTTGCACCTGTTTTCAATTAAGTTATTAGATGAGTATTTAAGTCCGTCTCCCCACCTGTTCTGTGTGCGGGCTTGTTTCGTTCATTTACACTGTGTGTTGTGTAGTGGATCGTGTTTTGTTTGGGACTTTGTATTTTGATACGCCCTGTTGTGTTGGGCGAATACTCTTTTGGTGGTGCGTAAATTAAAGCCCTGTAGTAAACGCTTCTGTTTCCTGCGCCTGACTCCACACCCACGACGTCCCAGCGTTACAAATGATGTCAATTAGCCTATCAGAAGCTTCTAAAGCCATGACATTATTTTCTGGACTTTTCCAAGCTGTTTAAAGGCACAGTCAACTTAGTGTATGTAAACTTCTGACCCACTGGAATTGTGATACAGTGAATTATAAGTGAAATAATCTGTCTGTAAATAATTGTTGGAAAACTTACTTGTGTCATGCACAAAGTAGATGTCCTAACCGACTTGCCAAAACTATAGTTTGTTATCAAGAAATTTGTGGAGTGGTTGAAAAACGAGTTTTAATGACTCCAACCTAAGTGTATGTAAACTTCCGACTTCAACTGTAGGTACGTGGTTGCAAAGGGCATCAGTGTCTTAACAGTGCGATTTGCCAAGGCAGGATACTCTGAGCACAGCCCAATCCAGAAATCTGGCAGCGGCTTCTGATTAAACAACATTTTCACAGAACCGCTTGTTGCAATTTCGATGAGGCTCTCTTGTTCAGATATCGGTAAGTGGACTGGAGGCAGGGCATGAAAGGGATAACGAATCCAGTTGTTTGTGTCGTCCGTTTCGGGAAAGTACCTGCGTAATTGCGCACCCAACTCACTCAGGTGCTTCGCTATATCACATTTGAATTTGTCTGTAAGCTTAAAATAATTTGCACACAAAAAAATCATACAATGATGGAAAGACCTGTGTGTTGTCCTTGTTAATGCAGACAGAGAAGAGCTCCAACTCCAACCTTAATTTTGTCCCGCACATTGAATATAGTTGTGGAGAGTCCCTGTAATCCTAGATTCAGATCATTCAGGCGAGAAAAAACATCACCCAGATAGGCCAGAGAAACTCGTCATCATGCAAGCGATAAGACAAGTGAAAATGATGGTCAGTAAAGAAAACTTTAAGCTCGTCTCTTAATTAAAAAAAACATGTCAATACTTTGCCCCTTGATAACCAGCGCTCTTCTGTATGTTGTAAAAGCGTTGCAAGGTGACAGCCCTTATCATTGCATTGTACAGAAAATACACAAGAGTTGAAGGGACTTGCTTTAACAGTTAACCATTTTCACTGTAATGTCCAAAACGTATTTCAAGCTGTCAGGCATTCCCTCGGCAGCAAGAGCCTCTCATGGATGCTGCAGTGTACCCAAGTGGCGCCGGGAGCAACTGCTTGCACGAGAGTTACCACTCCACTATGTTTCCCAGTCATGGCTTTTGCGCCATCAGTACAGATACCAACATGAGCAGCGGCTACGTTTGGTTACATACGGACCATTAGTGGAATTCCTGCGAGAGAGTAACGGTTAATGTGATTGGATGTTAATTATTGGACTAGGCTACCTGTATTTGACATTGTGTTGTTATTTCGCTGAACACTAGATGGTTTCATTTTATTTTTGGCAGTGAAACGAGGCTACTCAGGTGAGAAAAAAAACTCCCCCAAATGTTTAGCCCCGATGGGAAATATAAATGGACTGTTTGAAAACCTGCCCTAGACCCACTCCAATTTGCTTACCGTCCCAACAGATCCATAGATGACTCAATCTCAATCGCACTTCACACTGCCCTAACCCACCTAGATAAGAGGAATACCTATGTGAGAATGCTGTTCATTGACTACAGTGCAGCGTTCAATATTATTGTCCCCTCCAAGCTCGTCACCAACCTTAGGACCCTGGGACTGAACACCTCCCTCTGCAACTGGATCCTGGACTTCCTGACGGGCCGACCCCAGCTGGTGAGGGTAGGCAACATCACCTCTGCCACGCTGACCCTCAACATGGGGGCCCCACAGGAGTGTGTGCTTAGTCCCCTCCTGATTTCACTGTTCACCCACGGCTGCATGGCCACGCACGACTCCAACACCATCATCAAGTTTGCTGACGACGGTGGTAGGCCTGATCACTTGCGACGATGACCTGGCAGTGTCCTAAAAAACGTTAAAAAAAATGTCAAATTCTACAGCTCTACCATTGAGAGCATCTTGACTGACTGCATTACTGCTTGGTATGGCAATAGCACCCCCCTCGATCACATGGTGCTACAGAGGGTGGTGCGGACGGACCAGTACATCACTGGGGCTCGAGCTCCCTGCCATCCAAGACCTCTATATCAGGCGGTGTGAAAGGGGGGTGTTTAAGAAGGTCATACCAAGGATAATTTTGCTATTTCATTTTGAATTATTATTTGATGAAAAAATGTATTTGGCCTTTCTGCTATTAGCCCATAGAAATACATTGAATAATGTACAGATAGTTCCCCCCCAAAAATCAAAAGGAAGTTTGTTCTGAAGTGTCTGTCATATCTGAGAGGTATAAGAAAGATCAGGAAGCATTTTTGTATTTTTTTACACCTATTTAACCCCTTATTTTTTGGCACTAAACAGTCTCCATATATACTTTCATACATTTTTTAAACTGGTACCAGGTGACATTCAGATGAGTCTTGTGAGGTCTAGAGCAAAACAACCGACATGTACGGGTTCGTGAGAGTCTCACCAGTCATATTAGTGTGTAGCCCAAACTGTTCGTACGCTACAGACGATTTTGTGAGAAGACCAATTTTCGTGATGTCTCATGGTCTGACAAACACTGCTCTAGCTCTGTCACCTTTCACCGCAGATGTGGAAGTGCGGCATCGGCAGATGCGGTGGATTGAGACGCATCCAATGCAAAAAACCCGACATCTCGAGTTTAAACAAACAGATTTTTTAGCAGAATTTTTTTATTATGCTAATTCGATTTTCGCAGGCCGCGGACATTGACTCTACAGGGTTTAAAAAAAAGATTTTTAAGCCTTGAGACAATTGAGACATGGATTGTGTATGTGTGCCATTCAGAGGGTGAATGGGCAAGACAAAATATTTAAGTGCATTTAAACGGGGTATGGTAGTAGCTGCCTGGTGCACCGGTTTGAGTGTGTCAAGAACTGCAATGCTGCTGCGTTTTTCACATTCAACAGTTTCCTGTGTGTATCAAGAATGGTCCACAACTCGAAGGACATCCAGCCAACTTGACACATCTGTGGAAAGCATTGGAGTCAACATGGGCCAGCATCACTGTGGGACGCTTTCGACACCTTGTAGAGTCCATCCCCGACGAACTGAGGCTGATCTGAGGGCAAAAGGGGGTGTACGTCAATCTGCCTCTGTGGGAACACTGATAAAGATAGTTTACAAGAGAGAAATCCTCTCAATCATATAGAAGTGTGTTCCCTGTGAAGTCTTTCATCCAGCTCTGTGTCAGCTCACACTAAGCTTCAGCTTCTAACTCAAAATACTCATTGCTGAGAGAAGGTTGCTGTGAATCTGTCTCATCCTTTTGCGATGCAACCAGGCACACAGGCACTATTTATGCTAAGTAGAAGAAGCTATAGGGTCTCTCCTTTACAGTCACTTTAACTCTACTTTAACCTAAGACATTTGCGTTGAGTTGAAACTGAGGCCAAGAAACTCTGTGCTTTTTAAGTAAGAGCTGGAAGACTTGACTGTGGCATGGCTGTGGCTTTGACAGTCATGCTGGCATGGGTCCTGAGAAATGTCTCTATTGCCTCAGTGAGCTCAATTAGAGGGAGCAGCTCTCCAGCTAGCCCTGTGACCCTTATTGTAATAACAATAACCCCAGCCCCTCCACTATGCTCCATGTGTTGGCTGTGAGGCCTGCCATCGTAATAGAAGACTGATATTAGGGCTGAGCTGATCCCAGCCTGGGGTTGAACCATTGACCTCTGATTCACAGGGCTGTGTTGGCAACCACTGAGATGTGTGTTTAGTCTTTTTCCGTATTCTCCACCTTGGGAGGCAGCTGATACTAGACAGCCATTGCTTTATCCTTCTCTAGCCAGCAGTTTCCTAGTTCCACAGTTACTTATCTTCACACCAATATCCTGGAGCTGAGCTCGGCATGCCTCTATAGTCAGGAACTCTCCAACCCTACTTGTCCAATCATTCTTGGTCTCCTTAGTGCTGCTGTTTAATCCCAGGAAAATGCTGGCCTGTGGCCTCCTCCTTGCCCCGATGTTGTTTTCTAAATGGATGGATGCCGGTCTTGGTCCACCTCACAAATGCTGCTTTGATTGCTGTCCTTCCATGCCAGCCTCTCACTTCCCCCTGAAAAGGTTTATCTAACCTTAGTGCCACTGTCGATGGTGCCCAGAAGACCCAACAATGCCAGGTGGCTGGGAACCTTTGAACTTCCTCTCCCCCCTCTTTGTGTACAGTGGGGGGAAAAAGTATTTGATCCCCTGCTGATTTTGTACGTTTGCCCACTTACAAAGAAATGATCAGTCTATCATTTTAATGGTAGGTTTATATGAACAGTGAGAGACAGAATAACAACAACAAAATCCAGAAAAAGACATGTCAAAAATATTATAAAATGATTTGCATTTTAATGAGGGAAATAAGTATTTGACCCCTCTGCAAAACATGACTTAGTACTTGGTGGCAAAACCCTTGTTGGCAATCACAGAGGTCAGACGTTTCTTGTAGTTGGCCACCAGGTTTGCACACATCTCAGGAGGGATTTTGTTCCACTCCTCTTTGCAGATCTTCTCCAAGTCATTAAGGTTTCGAGGCTGACATTTGGCAACTCGAACCTTCAGCTCCCTCCACAGATTTTCTATGGAATTAAGGTCTGGAGACTGGCTAGGCCACTCCAGACCTTAATGTGCTTCTTCTTGTGCTACTCCTTTGTTGCCTTGGCCGTGTATTTTGGGTCAATGTCATGCTGGAATACCCATCCACGACCCATTTTCAATGCCCTGGCTGAGGGAAGGAGGTTCTCACCCAAGATTTGACAGTACATGGCCCCGTCAAATGATGCGGTGAAGTTGTCCTGTCCCCTTAGCAGAAAAACACCCCCAAAGCATAATGTTTCCACCTCCATGTTTGACGGTAGAGATGGTGTTCTTGGGGTCATAGGCAGCATTCCTCCTCCTCCAAACACGGCGAGTTGAGTTGTTGCCAAAGAGCTCCATTTTGGTCTCATCTGACCACAACACTTTCACCAGTTGTCTCTGAATCATTCAGATGTTCATTGGCAAACTTCAGACGGGCATGTATATGTGCTTTCTTGAGCAGGGGGACCTTGCGGGTGCTGCAGGATTTCAGTCCTTCACGGCGTAGTGTGTTACCAATTGTTTTCTTGGTGACAATGGTCCCAGCTGCCTTGAGATCATTGACAAGATCATCCCGTGTAGTTCTGGGCTGATTCCTCACCGTTCTCATGATCATTGCAACCCCACGAGGTGAGATCTTGCATGGAGCCCCAGGCCGAGGGATATTGACAGTTCTTTTGTGTTTCTTCCATTTGCGAATAATTGCACCAAATGTTGTCACCTTCTCACCAAGCTGCTTGGCGATGGTCTTGTAGCCCATTCCAGCCTTGTGTAGGTCTACAATCTTGTCCCTGACATCCTTGGAGAGCTCTTTGGTCTTGGCCATGGTGGAGAGTTTGGAATCTGATTGATTGATTGCTTCTGTGGACATGTGTCTTTTTTACAGGTAACAAGCTGCGGTTAGGAGCACTCCCTTTAAGAGTGTGCTCCTAATCTCAGCTCGTTACCTGTATAAAAGACACCTGGGAGCCAGAAATCTTTCTGATTGAGAGGGGGTCAAATACTTATTTCCCTCATTAAAATGCAAATCAATTTATAACATTTTTGACATGCGTTTTCTGGATATTTTTGTTGTTATTCTGTCTCTCACTGTTCAAATAAACCTGCCATTAAAATTATAGACTGATCCATTCTTTATCAGTGGGCAAACATACAAAATCAGCAGGGGATCAAATACTTTTTTCCCCGACTGTAGGTAGTTTTTAATTTTTTAGGTAGTACATGAATTAGTGTAAAAGGGACCAGTGGCACTGCTCAAATTAACAGGCTTAAATAGGCAGAGGATCTGTATAGATGAGGTCATTGTTTGGTTTAGTTTTTGCCCGAGTTCTTTCCATCTGAATGACTTGAACTAAATAGGGCTATGTCATATTGGATTACAGCCTAACTGCACAGAAGGCTGTATTCAAACATTGAACAGAGTTATTTTCAGCGTGATTCATGAATTATTTCTGCACCTGTTGGAATTTCAAAGAAAGTGTTGACGTGTTTATCATCATTGGGTTATGCTTTTCCCCTCCACTGACAACGCATAACCATTGTCCTGGGACTGTAGCAGTATTTTACCCTCAAACACTATTTTTCATATAATACAAACAGTTCAAGTAGGTAAACATGCTTCCACTCGCTCATTCCCTCTCTTTGATTCTTTGATATTCAATATGTGTGTGCATGTGCGCGCGCACACACACACACACACACACACACACACACACACACACACACACACACACACACACACACACACACACACACACACACCAAAGGATTAGACACATAAAACCATAAAACAATAGCAGTACTTGACATCCAGGTTGCTGTCGTCATGACTTCATTGTGCAGTTTTGTCCTGCATTAACAATGCCTTCAATGGTGCAGTGTGAATGTGAGGACGCGTTTGGTCCTTCTTCCTGAAAGGATGTGAATAGGGTTGCTTTGGACCCTGCCATTTTCCTCTTGTGATCTCCACCAGGCCCCAGACACACAGAGGGATGAAAGGTGAACACGACAGCTGCAGCAGAGTTAAACTTGTCTCTTGTTTGTTGAGGGCTTCTGGAGTTAGCAGATTTGTCCCTCCGTCCTTGTTGTTGCGTGTGAAAGGGGCGAATTATTATTTGGTTTTAGTGACTCCTCTATTGGGAGTGAGTGGGGTTACTGCCGTTATAAAAACTTTACAGCTTGATTTCACACACAAGCAAATGCACGCACATACACACACAGACACACCAGTTTAAAACGCTTTATTTGAATCGTAACCCAAATACTTGACTCATCTTCAAAAAGTGCTGTGGCGTTCATACTTTAACAATTATCCATCCTCACTATGCTATAGCCTACCTAATTCCCTAAGCTATTTATGGCTAGCAGCCCATTTCTCCAAGACGCTCAGTTGGTTACTGGGTCATGGACCAAATCGGGGTGGGAAAAAAAACACACTCATTCCTAGTCACATAGATTTGTAGGTTACCATTACCATGCAGTGAGGAAAACTGGGCGGTATCCCAGTGGACACTATCTGTATCTATTCGACCCCAGCTCTTTTAGTCTGTGCCAGGATGCCTAGGTCATGATGTCATCCATTTAAAGCCACTCCAATTAACAGAGTGATATTGGAGGTGCTGTTGTTCCTAATAGTATGGGAAAAGAGAGCAGAGCAGATAAAGAGGACAGACAGACAGACAGACAGACAGACAGACAGACAGACAGACAGACAGACAGACAGACAGACCTTGACTTGCTAATGTTTAAAGCAGTAGTCTGGCCCTGAGGAACTCTTCCCACAGATCCAGCATCCCTCTCTGCTAGAATTAGTATAGTAGAATCAGTTTCTGCTGGAGCCAGGTGCGTAGTGGGTACTTCTGCTGGCAGGTCTTGGCTTGATGTATAGGTTTAATTAGTGTTCATTTTTTTATCAGGTTAGTAAATGTTCTTTAATATGTCACGTTTCGTGTGGACCCCAGGAAGAGTAGCTGTTGCTTTAATGGGGATCCTAATAAAATATCAAATACCAATATTGAAAAACAATACATTTCACTGTCATTGTATGTACCATGGCTCAATATCAGTGTAGGTAAGCATGCAATTGTCTTTGCAATGATCTACACATATTACAAGCATGTCCCAAAACTTATCCAAGCATCCGTCTTACAACTCATAGGTGTTCAAACTCAAACATCAGTAGATACTGACCGTCTCCGTCCCAGCAGTCTGTCTGTCTCTCTCTCTCTCTCTATCTATCCTTACAGCTCATTGCTCCAGCACTCTGGGCCATTAAAAAAGCCATTGACATTCCATTCACAGCCAAGTGGCAGGGAACAGGCTGGGATTCATTGATCATGTAATTAGCTGAGATGTGCTATAATAAAGACCGCTCCGGAACACAGCAACTAAACCTGATCCATTTTGTCCAACAGGGGTTTCAGCTTCAAACTATTCTTTTTGGGGAAGTTAACAACATTAGTTTTATGTCTGGATGTCTGTAGTGTTTTGCTATTCCATGGCGGTGCTTACAGAGAGAGTGCTTCCCTCGCCTTAGGCTAAGAGGTCCAGAGTGGCTTTCCTGAATTTAATGATGATGATGGGATTCGAAATAATGATGTCTGACAGTGATTGAAGGGATACAGAGTTTGGTGCAATGCTGTTCAGTTGCAGCAAGGATTACAGAATTAGTTCAGACAAAATTACATTTATTAAAATGTGTAGACTTCATTTAAAAGCAATTTCATTTTTGCCTCGGGTGTATTCTATGATTATGTTGCCTGTTACTGCTTTGTTTATTACTGCACAATCAACTTAATCATCTATGCAGAGCTTGAATGAATGTACACATGCAGTGTTAGAATAATTCTTAATGCTGTCACTAGGACAGTCACAATTACTGTATAATTGTGTAACAGACCGTCATGAAAATAAAATAACTGTCATAACCGTAAAAAAAAAATACACTACATGACCAAAAGTATAAAGACATCTGCTTGTCAAACATCTACTTCCAAAATCATGAGCATTAAGATGGCGTTGGTCCCTCCTTTGCTGCTGTAACAGCCTCCACTCTTCTGGGAGGGCTTTCCACTAGATGTTGGAACATTGCTGCAGGGACTTGCTTCCATTTAGTCACAAGAGCATTAGTGAGGTCAGGCACTGATTTTGGGCGATTAGGCCTGGCTGGCGGTCGGTGTTCTAATTCATCCCAAAGGTGTTTGATGGGGTTGAGGTCAGGGCTCTACGTATACCAGTCAAGTTCTTCCACACCAATCTCGACAAACCATTTGCTGTATGGACCTCGCTTTTTCCACAGGGGCATTGTCATGCTGAAACAGGAAAGGGACTTCCTCAAACTGTTACCACAAAGTTGGAAGCATAAAATCGTCTAGAATGTCATTGTATGCTGTAACGTTAAGATTTCCCTTCACTGGAGCTAAGGGGCCTAGCTCGAACCATGAAAAACATTCCCAGACCATTATTCCTCATCCACCAAACTTTACAGTTGGAACTATGCATTCGGGCAGGTAGTGTTCTCCTGGCATCTGCCAAACCCAGATTAATCTGTCGGACTGCCAGATGGTGAAGCGTGATTCATCCCTCCAGGGAACGCATTGCCACTGCTCCAGAGTCCAATGGTGGCGAGCTTTTCAACACTCCAGCCAACGCTTGGCATTGTACATGGTGATCTTAGGCTTGTGTGCGGCTGCTTGGCCATGGAAACCATTTTCCTGAAGCTGTGCTGATGTTGCTTCAGTAGATTTCTATCAGCATGTTAAATGTGCAACCAGAGGGAAGAAATTCTAGACCACCTTTACTCCACACACAGAGACAAAGCTCTCCATCGCCCTCAATTTGGCAAATCTGACCATAACTCTATCCTCCTGATTCCTCCTTACAAGCTAAAATTAAAGCATGAAGCACCAGTGACTCGGTCTATAAAAAAGTGATCAGATGACACAGATGCTAAACCTCAGGACTGTTTTGCTAGCACAGACTGGAATATGTTCTGGGATTCTTACGATGGCATTGAAGAGTACACCACATCAGTCACTGGCTTTATTAATTAGTGCATCGAGGACGTCGTCCCCACAGTGACTGTACATACCCCAACCAGAAGCCATGGATTACAGGTAACATTCGCACTGAGCTAAAGGGTAGAGCTGACGATTTCAAGGAGCGGGACTCTAACCCGGAAGCTTATAAGAAATCCTGCTATGCCCTCCGGCGAACCATCAAGCAGGCAAAGCAGCTCCGACACCCGTTGGATGTGGCAGGGCTTGCAAACTATTACAGACTACAAAGGGAAGCACAGCCGAGAGCTGCCCAGTGACACGAGGCTACCAGATGAGCTAAATAACTTCTATGCTCGCTTCTAGGCAAGTAGCACTGAAACATGCACGAGAGCATCAGATGTTCCAGACTACTGTGTGATCATGGTCTCCGCAGCCGATGTGAGTAAGACCATTAAACAGGCTAACATTCACAAGGCCACTGGGCCAGGCGGATTACCAGGACGTGTACTCCGAGCATGCGCAGACTAACTGGCAAGTGTCTTCACTGACATTTTCAACCTCTCCCTGTCTACGTATGTAATACCAACATATTTCAAGCAGACGACAATAGTCCCTGTGCCCAAGAGCACGAAGGTAACCTGCCTAAATGACTACCGACCTGTAGCACTCACATCTGTAGCCAGGAAATGCTTTGAAAGGCTGGTCATGGCTCACATCAACACCACTATCCCAGAAACCCTAGACCCACTCGAATTTGCACACCGCACCAACAGATCCACAGATAATGAAATCTCTATTGAACTCCACACTGCCCTTTCCCACCTGGACAAAAGGAACACCTACATGAGAATGCTATTCATTGACTTCAGCTCAGTGTTCAATACCATAGTGCCCTCAAAGCTCATCACTAATCTAAGGACCCTGGGACTAAACACCTCCCTCTGCAACTAGATCCTGGACTTTCTGACAGTCCGCCCCCAGGTGGTGAAGGTAGGTAACAACACATCCACCACGCTGATCCTCAACACAGGGGCCCCTCAGGGGTGTGTGCTCAGTCCCCTCCTGTACTCCTTGTTCACTCATGACTGCACGGCCAGGCACGACCAACACCATCATTAAGTTTGCTTATGACACAACAGTGGTAGGCCTGATCACCGACAACGCTGAGACAGCCTGTATGGAGGAGGTCAGAGACCTGACCGTGTGGTGCAAGGACAACAACCTCTCCCTCAACGTGATCGAGACAAAGGAGCTGATCATGGACTACAGGAAAAGGAGGACTGAGCACGCCCCCATTCTCATCGACGGGGCTGTAGTGGAGCAGGTGGAGAGCTCCAAGCACACCAAGACAGTCATGAAGAGGGCATAACAAAACCTATTCCCCCTCAGGAGACTGAAAAGATTTACAGCTGCACCATTGAGAGCATCCTGACGGGTTGCATCACTGCCTGGTATGGCAACTTCTCAGCCTCTGTACATCACTGGGGCCAAGCTTCCTGCCATCCAGGGCCTCTATACCAGGTGGTGTCAGAGGAAAGCCCTACAAATTGTCAAAGACTCCAGCCACCCTAGTCATAGACTGTTCTCTCTGCTACCGCACGGCAAGCGGTGCCGGAGCGCCAAGTCTTTGTCCAAGAGGCTTCTAAACAGCTTCTACCCCCAAGCCATAAGACTCCTGAACATCTAATCAAATGGCTACCCAGACTATTTGCATTGCCCCCCCACGCTAATGCTAATCTCTGTTATTATCTATGCATAGCCACTTTAATAACTCTTCCTACATGTAGATAATTACCTCAATTACCTCGACACCGGTGCCCCCGCACGTTGACACATTGACTCTGTACCGGTATCCCCTGTGTATAGCCCCGCTATTGTTATTTACTGCTGCTCTTTAATTATTTGTTATTATTTTCTCTTACTTTTTTTAGGTATTTTCATAAAACTGCATTGTTGGTTAAGGGCTTGTAAGTAAGCCTTTCACTGTAAGGTCTACACCTGTTGTATTTGGTGCATGAGACGAGTAAAATTTGATTTAGTGAGTGTTGCAACCGATCTCTATGCGCTTCAGCACTTAGTGGTCCCGTTCTGTGAGCTTGTGTGGCCTACCACTTTGCGGCTGAGCTGTTGTTGATCCTAGGCGTTTCCACTTCACAGTAGCAGCACTTACAGTTGACTGGGGCAGTTCTTTGAGGGCAGAAATTTTACGAGCTGATTTGTTGGAAAGTTGGCATTCTATGATGGTGCCACGTTGAAAGTCACTGAGCTCTTCAGTAAGGCCATTCTACTGGCAATGTTTGTCTACGGAGATTGCATGGCTGTGTGCTCAACAGTGGTGGAAAAAATACCCAATTGTCATACTTGAGTAAAAGTAAAGATACCTTAAAAGAAAATGACTCAAGTAAAAGTGAAAGTCACCCAGTAAAATACTACTTGAGTAAAAGTCTAAAAGTATTTGGTTTTAAATATACTTAAGTATCAAAAGTAAATGTAATTGCTAAAATATACTTAAGTAATGAAAGTAAAAGTAAAAGCATAAATCATATCAAATTACCTATTTTAATCAAACTAGACGGCATCATTTTCCTTCATTTTTTTTGTTAATGGATAGCCAGGGGCACACTCCAACACTCAGCCATAAAAAAAACATTTGTGTTTAGTGAGTCTGCCAGATCAGAGGCAATAAGGATCACCAGGGATGCTCTCGTGATACAGTAAATGCATGAATTTGACAATTTTCCTGTCCTGCTAGCCATTCAAAAATACTTTTGGTTGTCTGGGAAAATGTATGGAGTAAAAAGTAGATTATTTTCTATAGGACTGTAGTGAAGTAAAAGTTGTCAAAAATATAAATGGTGAAGTACAGATACCCCAAAAAACTTCTTAAGTAGTACTTTAAAGTATTTTTATTTAAGCACTTTACACCACTGGTGCTTGATTTTTATACACCTGTCAGCAACGTGTGTGGCTAAAATTATTATTATTTTTTAAATTTAACTAGGCCAGTCAGTTAAGAACAAACTACTCTTATTTATAATGACAGCCTGCCGGTGAACAGTGGGTTAACTGCCTTGTTCAGGGGCAGAACAACCTTGTCAGCCCGGGGATTTGATCCAGCAACTTTTCGGTTACTGGCCCAATGCTCTAACCACTAACTTACCTGCCGACCCACAGCTGAAGCCCCTAATAGCTGAATCCACAAATTTGAAGGGGTTTCTACATACTTTTGCATATATAGTGTATATATATTTTGGGGGCTGACTGACGGACTTTAGACAGGACATCCAGGCATTCTGCGGTTGAGTCCGTTTTTGCGATAACTTGGACTCTTAACAACGTGATGAAACTTAGTTGCCCTTTGCTGAAGCAAACAATTAATAGAACGGGCTCGTCTCACGGGCTATTTTCCTACGTGGGAGTATTGCGAACCATAGGTCGGGATTGTTGACCGAGTAACATGTACTGTACATTGAACAACAGAGCAGATTTTTGTTATTCCTTGAAATTCAATACATTTTGCCATGCCTAATGTGTATTCATGTGATATTTCAGTGACTCAAACATTCCAACAAAATCTATGGGCTAAAAAACCTAGGTAAAAAATGTAAGCTGACGTGGGCTAGCTGGTCTGGACATTTCCGACAAGTTATAAATAGCTCTCTAAGGTATGCAATGACTGACATGACAAAACTGATGATGCACTACCCAATTTCGAAGTGGCACCTTGTGCATTCTTACTATTACAACTTTCAAGAGTAAGTTGAAGACAGATTGAATTCCTAAGGGGCACGCCCCACAGTTTGGGAACCACTGAGCTAGGCAAGTTGTATTTTGAGGCTTAAAATCAAAGCAACAAGTTTTTGTGGTTGGAATTGCAGTATGTATTTAATTTGAGCATTTCAAAGTGAGTTAGCAACTTTTGTCAGAATGGTTTTGTCTGGACCAACAAAAAATGGTTGCTTAGCAATACTAACGTGTTCTGTGGAGAGAGAAAAAATAGTTCCAATTAAGTGATAATGCCCGAGAAGCCGGAGTTTGGAGGAAATATTGGCACGGGTGTTGTTAGGCCTGAGATGAAAGTCGAGGGCCGGCAAACACGGGCCATTATATCCTCCAAACACCGGCTTTGAGGGCATTGTCACTTTTATACAACGGGTTACCAATACATTCAAATAATGATTGACATATTTTCATTAAAAACTTGTATTAAAATGTGCTCTCTCGTCAGGACACTGTTGTTCATAGGAGCTAGCCAACAACACAATAACTTCAAACTGAAGCTGGAAAGACTGAAAAGTAGCTGCACTTCATTGCGCTTTACCTGTTTTCTATTGATATTTCTTTGTATATACTGTATCCATAAAAATGATGCTGATTCATGATTTAAAATGGCTGAGAAAAGCTGCCTGCCTGTCTGTCTCATCACGACTCCTGACACGTTCATTACTATGCGACAGCTGGAGATCCAATTTTAAGATTGAAACAACGCTGCAAATGTCTGAGAGACAGACAGCAAGGATTATACAAATCTCCGCTTTTGAAAACTAAATGTAAGTCTAAAAGAAATGTGAGTTAATGTCTGGAGTCTTTTTAGAATGGAGATCAAGTTCATAAATTGCCTGGTGTTACAGAGTAAATAGGCATTTTAACGTCATGGATTTAGCCGGTGGTATTTTTTTTTAAACATTTTAAATGAACCTTTATTTAACTAGGCAAGTCAGTTAAGAACAAATTCCTACACCAGCCAAACCCGGACGATGCTGGGCTAATTGTGCGCCGCCCTATGGGACTCCCAATCACAGCCAGTTGTGATACAGCCTGGATTTGAACGAAGGTGTTTGTAGTGATGCCTCAAGCACTGAGATGCAGTACCTTAGACCACTGCACCACTCGGGAGCCCTAACTTGTGGAATAGACACCAGCTGGAATGCAGTTTTAACAAATCAGCATTAAGGATTAGACCCACCAGTTTTATAATATTTTGATAATCGTTGTGATTGGATCAACTTCTCTGTTCTCCTCGAGTTCGTTAATGATAGAATGTCCATATTTGTCTCTTTAGCAATGACAGGGAGTGAAATGGGAGCTAAAGAAACTGTTACTCAGGTTAGCTTGGAACCTCTAACCCTGACATGCCACTATGGGTTTCTTGACGGTACCAGATGTATTGCGTTTCTCAGTTATGTATAGAGCCAAGTCAAGAAGCAAGTTTAGCTTTAAAAGACATATTCGTATCACAGCGCCTCTCCTCTTTCTAAAGATCTATTTTAACTGTACTGTGTTTAAGAAAATGAATACTTATATATGAATAGTGTGTAAATAGTATTTTTGTTGTGCAGTAGCTAATGGGGATCCTAATAAACTAAACTAAACCCTGACAGGTCCACTCGCAATGGCTGCCTGGTATTGTGATGCAATAATTTCCATGGTAATGTAGAATGTTCATTCAAATGATGTTAACTGATGTGGCTCCTGCAATGGAATGTATTGTTGGTAATGTCAGTTGAATTGAATCAACAAATCACAGCACATGTTGATGGGTACACTTCATGCTTTTACTTCCTGCTTTTACTTCCTGCTTTGCTCATATGTGTACACTCGCAATGGCTGCCAGTCCACCCATTATGCAATGGGGACACCCGTTCTATTCATTCTTTTTCTATGGCAGCACATGCAGTCCGAAGCGAAAGAAAGGAGAAAATGCGCGTCAAAATGTTTTTGTTTTTTTATACTCGAAGAGACTGCGGTCAGTTGGCTGGTCAATTACTGTCATCCAAAATTCCATGACCGTAACAGCCTCAGCTTTCACTGAAAGTCTAGCAATAATCATCACATTCCAAACAGTATGGTTTCTTAAGCATTCTAGACCCATACAGTGTTGTGCATTCACTGATCGTATACGACTTTTTAATTGTGTCACCTCATTAGTCTGAATAGAGGTTTGCACATGACTGAAAAGACAGTATATGTTTGTAGCGTCAGGCTAAAAGGTAGAAGTTCAGGTCTCCAGTTAAGAACACCATGTCATCTAGAATCACAGGCTTAATAAAGCTTAATAGAAGATAAATACACGAGTCACGCCATAGGATATGTCAACTGGATTAGCATAGGGTACTTAATAAAATAGCTTGTTTGAAATATGCCAACTCAGTCACTCCAACAGTGTTTGTGTTGAAAAGATGCAATAACTGCCACTAAGGGAAGGGACTATACGGCATTACAATGAATATGTGTTAACTAATGGTTAAGACACACACCAAAATGAATGTGATGTGACTGCTGCCTTTGTGCCATTTCACTTTCACTTAATGTGCGTATTGGTATTTTCCCACTCAAAACACCTTCTTAGTTGGTTTTCTTTAGCTAGCTTCGCTAGACTTATCTTGAGAATGTTGCTTCAGATCTTTTTCTCTCTTTGCCATGATGGTTACGACGAAAGCTCTTAACACCCTTGGTCATGGTATACTTGCAGAAAATGAGGCCAAGAATGTTTTCTGAAAATATTTAAACAAAAAAGGATAAGCCCAAAGCCCTTTAAAGGTTTGCACTTAAATCTTAAACAGTGATGTTGCAATCAGCTGCGCTAACATTATCATTTATTTTTTTATTTTTTTTACAGTAGACACTATCAGATGGCCAACTGCATAAGGCCATTTTATTAACTCAACGATACAGTTAATGGTGATATTGATTTTGTTACTGTTCGGGGTTGAACAAACAGAGAGTGTTGGCAGAAACTACCCACAATCTACTCCGCTGTTTGTCTAAAGAATATATAAGTTACGATATGGGACAGATCCAATAATATTATATGTGAGCGTTAAAGCAGTTGGAATGTTGGTACTCTGTTCTAGTGGAACTTGGCTATGTTCCTACTCATCTATAACTCTCAGACACTGTTGGTGATATATCACTTATAGGGCTTCCCTGATGAACTGCGCTGAGATAAGAGGTCCTGGGCTGTGGGATGAGATCTGTCTGAGGTCGTGAATCACTGGGTAACGCTCTCCTCTCCCGAAGCAAATGGGCTGGGTGCTCGCTCGGTGCTGGCATTGTGACGTCATTTTCACTTGTCATGTAGAGTAATTACCTCTCATTATGGTGTACGGAGCAAAGCTGGAGACCAACCCACCATCTGCCCCTGCCGTTAGACTTACAGTGGAAGAACAGAAAAGTATTTTCCAAACTTCTCTCACCTACAGAACTGTACAAACACTTGCTGAGTTTTAGTGCAATGCCATAACTCTTGTTGTTGTCACTGGGAGTTCTGAAATGATTGAAGCATTGGTGAAATTACCACCTGTGTAGCAACATTAGTGTTATTATGAATCCGGCTGGCTGTGAGATCTGACCCCTCAAAGCTATTTACTGCCTGCAGAACCCAGACAAAAGCATTGGAACGAGAAAAGGGAAATGTAATAGAAGCGCTTCCTCTAAAATTGGTCATTTAGGCAGTTTTCAGAATTGGACTGACTACCAGTAAACAGCATGGTTGTGAGGCGACTAAAAGGGAACTGCAAAACTATCAACAAACCTCAATACTTAAAGTTCATTCTCATCTGTTTTGATTATTGCACATTTTCTGTCCAATTATTACTTAAAGAACAATGTTAGCTAAACACATTTATGGCGCTAGTCATGAAAGATACAGAGGAAATGTCTTTCAACGCTAGTGAAAAAAGTGAATCGCTTGGCTTAGTAGCTGGATGTAGCCTATTCCTTCAGAAGTAGAATAGATAAATGAAATAATCACTTAAAACAAAAGTATATTTATGAATTCACTTATGTCCCGAGATGTTTCGAATATCAGACAACTAATTTTGTTATTTCCTGGTATGTGTCTACCATAATCACCTTCATAGTTACTGTATTGAAGCACAGCGAGTTGTGTAAGGATCGTTGGTCTACTGTGTCTTGGTGTTCAAACATAAGCAGTCACTATCACACTTTCGGTTCTGTTCATGCCATCATATATTTGCGTCAAGCCCTTACAACTATCAATTACTTATGTCAACAATCAATGTAGAAAATAGGTAGAAAGATCTTGATTGTTGCTTGTCACACGCACACACACTTAAGTGATAATGCCCTATAAGCCGGTGTTTGGAGGATATATTAGCACGGGAGGGCCGGCAAACTGTGCCAATATATCCTCCAAACACCGGCTTCGAGGGCATTATCACTTTTATACAACGGTTACCAATATATTCAAATAATGATTGACATATTTTCATAAAAAAATTATATTAAAATGAATGTATTCATACTATTTCATCCTTCCACAAGATAGATAGTCCCGACACAAATCTAGGGTGGCTACCCAAGCCGGCTGGTCGTTCGTTCTATTGGTTTGGTTGCCAGATACGGGACCCAGTCGTTCAGTATCTGCGTTTCCATTTGTTTAAGCTGTTTTCTAGCGACATTTATTTGGAAACATCCATAACAACTTAGCTAAGGAGGCGCGATTTTGCCCGGCATAGAAAATGTGCTCTCTCGTCAGGACACTGTTGTTCAGCACTGAAGCTGTGAAGACTGCAAACTATTAGCATTTGACCTTTTTTCAATTGACACCGGCTGGAATTCGCTTTTAACCAATCAGCATTCAGGATTAGACCCACCCGTTGTATAAAAATAAATAACACGTGTTTTCTTTCAAAATTCCTATTTGCAAAATACATCTTATTTTTTAACGATTGCTCAAAAATAATCTCATGAGGAAATAAATGACAATCATCATTGTATTATGAAATAGTGCACTGATTCAGGGGCCTGCCAGTGCCACCTTACAAGCATGACCTATGATTAACAGGTTGGCTTTGAATAAACCAAGCAGAAGGAAGCCCTATGAATCAGCCAAGTCTTAACTCTCTCCTCTGCTCTGCTGTTATATGAATTCCCTGCAGAAGAAGAAAGACTGCCACTGCACTATTGAAATGTTAAAACCTCTTAAGGATCGGACTCTTTTTTTTTCAATTTTCACCAAATATGACATACCCAAATCAAACTGCCTGTAGCTCAGGACCTGAAGCAAGGACATGAATATTCTTGATACCATTTCAAAGAAAACACTTTGAAATTTGTGGAAATGTGAAAGGAATGTAGGAGAATATAACACATTAGATCTGGTAAAAGATAATACAAAGAAAAATACACAATTTTTTGTATTTTTTTTGTACCAGCATCTTTGAAATGCAAGAGAAAGGCCATAATGTATTATTCCAGCCAAGGTTCAATGATGATGATGATGATTGGATTCATATAGCGCTTTTCTACCAACTGAGGTACTCAAAGCGCTTTACATCGTAGGGGGAAACTCACCTCATCCACCATCAACGTGTAGCACCCACCTGGGTGATGCACCGCAAGCATTTTTGTGCCAGAACACATCAGTTATCAGGTGATGTGATTAGAGCAGTGTTATGTGCAAAGTTTTAGACTGATCCAATGAACCATTGCATTTCTGTTCAAAATGTTGTATCAGACTGCCCAAATGTGCTTAATATGTTTATTAATAACTTTTCATGTTCAAAACTGTGCACTCTCCTCAAATATTAACGTGGTATTATTTCACTGTAATAGCTACTGTAAATTGGACAGTGCAGTTGGATTAACAAGAATTTAAGCTTTCTGCCAATATCAGATATGTTTCTGTCCTGGGAAATGTTCTTGTTACTTACAACCTCATGCTAATCGCATTAGCCTACGTTAGCTCAACCGTCCTGCAGGGGACCCACCAATCCTGAAGAAGTTTTTAATGTTCAATCGCCTGCCAGTTACAATAAGCACCCTGCATTTCACTAGCTCTCCAAAAATAGAGTGTTTCTCTTCAGAGACGTCTGACTGCTACTGTGCATAAAAACACCCAGCCTCACTTCACAAGTCCCTCTGCCCTGCTGAAAAAAGCGCAGACCAGAATACATTTCAAGCTGGTCAATTTTGGTCAGTGCTGGTCGGATGCTGGTCAAGCTGGTCTGCCCAGCATGGTCTAGCTGGTCAAGTTGGTCTGACCAGCATGGTCTAGCCGGTTATGCTGGTTGACCAGCATGGTCTAGCTGGTCAAGCTGGTCTGACCAGCATGGTCTACTCCAGCTGGTTAGGTTGGCCAACTAGCTGGTCAAAAACATCCTGTGGCGTTCTGCATTAGCATCGAACAGCCCCCGTGATATGCAACATTTCAGGGAAGTTAGAAACCAATATACACAGGCAGTTAGAAAAGCCAAGGCTAGCTTGTTCAAGCAGAAATTTGCTTCCTGCAACACAAACTCAAAAAAGTTATGGGACACTGTAAAGTCCATAGAGAATAAGAACACCTCCTCCCAGCTGCCCACTGCACTGAGGATAGGAAACTCTGTCACCTCCAATAAATCCACTATAATTGAGAATTTCAATAAGCATTTTTCTACGGCTGGCCATGCTTTCCACCTGGCTACCCCTACCGCGGTCAACAGCACTGCACCCCCCACAGCTACTCGCCCAAGCCTTCCCCATTTCTCCTTCTCCCAAATCCAGTCAGCTGATGTTCTGAAAGAGCTGCAAAATCTGGACCCCTACAAATCAGCCGGGCTAGACAATCTGGACCCTTTCTTTCTAAAATGATCTGCCGAAATTGTTGCAACCCCTATTACTAGCCTGTTCAACCTCTCTTTCGTGAGCCCGGACAACATGAGGGCCTGTTGTCCGGGCCTCTGGTAGTCTCTATGGGGGTGCCACAGGGTTCAATTCTTGGGCCAACTCTTTTCTCTGTATACATCAATGATGTCGCTCTTGCTGCTGGTGAGTCTCTGATCCACCTCTACGCAGACGACACCATTCTGTATACTTCTGGCCCTTCTTTGGACACTGTGTTAACAACCCTCCAGACGAGCTTCAATGTCATACAACTCTCCTTCCGTAGCCTCCAACTGCTCTTAAATACAAGTAAAACTAAATGCATGCTCTTCAACCGATCGCTGCCCGCACCTGCCCGCCCGTCCAGCATCACTACTCTGGACAGTTCTTACTTACAATATGTGGACAACTACAAATACCTAGGTGTCTGGTTAGACTGTAAGCTCTCCTTCCAGACTCACATCAAACATCTCCAATCTATCAAACATCTCCAATCTAAAGTTAAATCTAGAATTGGCTTCCTATTTCGCAACAAAGCATCCTTCACTCATGCTGCCAAACATACCCTCGTAAAACTGACCATCCTACCGATCCTCGACTTCGGCGATGTCATTTACAAAATAGCCTCCAACACTCTACTCAATAAACTGGATACAGTCTATCACAGTGCCATCCGTTTTGTCACCAAAGCCCCATATACTACCCACCATTGCGACCTGTACGCTCTCGTTGGCTGGCCCTCGCTTCATACTCGTCGCCAAACCCACTGGCTCCAGGTCATCTACAAGACCCTGCTAGGTAAAGTCCCCCCTTATCTCAGCTCACTGGTCACCATAGCAGCACCCACCTGTAGCACGCGCTCCAGCAGGTATATCTCTCTGGTCACCCCCAAAGCCAATTCCTCCTTTGGCCGTCTCTCCTTCCAGTTCTCCGCTGCCAATGACTGGAACGAACTACAAAAATCTCTGAAACTGGAAACACTTATCTCCCTCACTAGCTTTAAGCACCAGCTGTCAGAGCAGCTCACAGATCACTGCACCTGTACATAGCCCATCTATAATTTAGCCCAAACAACTACCTCTTCTCCTACTGTATTTATTTATTTATTTATTTTGCTCCTTTGCACCCCACTATTTCTATTTCTACTTTGCACTTTCTTCCACTACAAATCTACCATTCCAGTGTTTTACTTGCTATATTGTATTTACATTGCCACCATGGCCTTTTTTGCCTTTACCTCCCTTATCTCACCTCATTTGCTCACATTGTATATAGACTTATTTTTCTACTATATTATTGACTGTATGTTTGTTTTACTCCATGTGTAACTCTGTGTTGTTGTATGTGTCGAACTGCTTTGCTTTATCTTGGCCAGGTCGCAATTGTAAATGAGAACTTGTTCTCAACTTGCCTACCTGGTTAAATAAAGGTGAAATACATTTTTTTATTAAAAAGCTGATGATGCTGGTGACCAGCAAAACACAGCGAAGGCTGGTCACCAGCAAAAACACAGTGAAGGCTGGTCACCAGCAAAAACACAGTGAAGGCTCGTCACCAGTTTCCAAAACATAGTGAAGGCTGGTCACCAGCAAAACTAGAACTAGTCACCAGCCTATGCTGGTCTATGCTGTTTTTCAGCAGGGTATATTCTCTCTTACTACTCCCTCAAGTGTCTCTTGCTCTGCCTGTCAATATGCCTGCATGCAGTTAGTCCCCATACGCAAATGCTTTTCATTCTGTACGCTAGAGGCTGAGGGCTGGAGGCTGGTGGTGGAGGCTGGGGGTTGGAGGCTGTTGGCTGCCAGGAGTGAGCCAGTGGTTTTGGTATGGCCATGCTAATGTGCTTAGCGCTCCTGGGGCCTGGGATCATGAGGTCATATAAGAGGAGCAGCAGTTGTTACTGAGGCTTGAGCTCCAGTGTGTAGAGGCTGGCCATAGAGGCCCAGCCATGCATGTCTAACTACGTCTCCCGAAGATGACAGCCCTGATTATAGCCCCATACTCTCATCAGGCTGGGCAATGAGGGTTGACAGCCCATTGGTCGATGAATGCAGAGGACCTCCTAAAGGTCAGGGGGAGGGTGGTGTGGGATGAAGTGTTGGTGATGTCACAGGTTGCCACGTGCTGCATCGAAAGGTGAGAATTAACCCGCAAAGTATCTTTATTACGAGACACCAAAGTAGTGTTAGTTGTTAAATATTGTTTGTTAAGGGGAAAAGGGAAGTAAATACGTTTTTATCTGGCTTCCAGACAGCAATAGCAGAGTTGATTGTATTTGATATCAGCTGTGTAAACACTTCTAAGAAAAGAACACATGCTTAAGCACACATTGATTTATTGTTTTTGGAGTTCATTTTACGGTTGAAGGAGCTTTACCACGTTAACATATTTCATCCAAATGTATATTTGATAAGAATGACTGATGATCATAATTTTTTGATCACATTTCTAATCAGTGAGTGTAGTATGCTATGCAGGACTTTCCTCTGCATTCTTCTAACCTTCTTGCTCCACCATTGACCCTGGACTGCAGAATGTGGCAGGCGTGTGAACTCTTCCAACCTCTAGGGCCTACGGATGTAGGATCTTAATTTGACCACTATTTTTGTTGCTGAGATATGCAAACTTGTAGGGTATTTTAGTTTTAAAAAGGCTTAATTTGCCCTAAGTAAAAATGTATCAACCCCTGCAAAAAATGTCCGTTAATTATAATCCATATAATAATTCACATTTCCTGTTGCTGCAGGATTATTTTCCTGCTGGCTCAAATTAAGATCCTACATCTGTACAGTAACAGTAAATCTACAATATGAGGCCTTCACTTGTACACTCTCTGTGCCTGCCCTCCCACTGGCATGCAGATGGCATGTTATTTCCTGAAGCACTGTACTAATAGATCATTTATCAGCCTCTCAGCCTGCTCTCTTTCTCCGTGCAACACGTTCCAGTCACAGCCTCGGCCCACACATGAGATAAGCATCGAGAAGGCATCCATGGCCCTCCCTCTGGCACAGATCATTACAATAGAGGTATTGTCTGGACGCATGACGTTCAAGCACACTCACACACACCATACATATCATGGACCATACACACGACACTAACTCATGCAACTCGTATACACACACAAGTGATGGCTTGTTCTAAGCTGGTCGTGACCTTGTCTCTGGTCTAGATTTTTGTATTTTTGCTAGGTGTTATTGTTCTGCCAGTTGCTCTTAACATGGCCTTTGTGCGTTGTAAAGGGAAAGTATGTCTGCATAGCTGGGGCTTTGTCAGGAGGAGTCAATGTATGCCAGTCTGACTTGGTCATATGGCTTCGTATGGCCCCTGCTGACGACTGCACTCGAGATGCACTGGATTCTTTACGGATGATACTCCAGGCATGATTCCCTTGTCTATTTAACACTTCAGAAAAATCGTCTATTTTTGCGTATCTATGTCTTGCCAGTGCTCATAAACTACTGTGTATTTTGTGGCATTTTATGCCATTGACATAATCGAGTTTCAGAGATTTTAAACCTACAAAATGACCACATCTAGACAGAAATAATGTTCATTTCTATGTTCTCTATTCATAGTAATAGTGAGGTAACATGACTCATCAGGCAAAGTGCTAAAGGAAACTTGAATGCTTCTACCTCTGTAATTATGAAGCAAGTTTTCCTCTGGAAATGGACACAAAATAATCATAGTTTATGCCCATGATTCCAACCACTGTGCTATTAAGGATGATAGAGGGAAAATGCAAATAGGATTCAGCCAATTCAATTTCTGTTTTCCTGTCCACTTTGCTCCTCACAACTGGCCAAGAGTTTCCTTCTGGACCATTACCGATGCTGTATTTTAATTTGATCATCCTGTTGTTGTAGGAATTTTCCTGTACAAAAGAAAATGCAAACTTGTAGAGTATTCAAGGTTTAAAAAGGATTCTAAAGTTTGAAATTTCCACTTAAAAAATGCAGACTTGATTTGCCCTAAAGAAAAATGTAGCAACCCCTACATAAAATGTCCATTAATTATAATCCACATAATAATTCACATTTCCTGTTCTCAAAAAAGCTGAAGTTGCTGCTTGCAAGTTAATTCGGTACATTCCATTGAAAGTGCAGGCTTTCTAAAGTTTCTGAGCAACATTTGCGCACAATCAGCACATAGACAGACCTCTAGTCTATGCTAATGGAAGAAGTCCAAGTGTAGTCTTCGCCCCTGACCAGACCTTTTGTTACCTCACTGCCAGAGTAAGAGGAGTTCAGCAGGAGAGAAGCGTCTTTCAAACATTCTCTCCCGGTACCAGGGGTGGCAGTGTGATGTTTATGGAGGATTGTGGTGGGTATTTCCTGCACATTCAGCGGCCTGGATTGAATTGAGCTGTTCCTCCTGGCTTTTTAGCAGGGCCTATTAAAAGCTCACTGTGCATGTCTGCTTCACATCAGGATGTGGGGCTGTAATTACACCATCCAATTAAGGCATGGGGACGAGTGGAGGAGCACAAGGGTAGAGGTTTTTCCACCACCCGCCCCTCTGCCCCCTCTCTGCCAGCACGTGGCTACTGGGTTGCCAGGTTACGCCATGCAACAGGCAGGCATGTTCCCTACTGTAATCAGTTAAATGGATTTGAGAAGCCATGAAATTCTGGTTGTTAAACCTAAATTGATGCACTTCCTCTCAAGCTGTAATTCTATATGAGTAGTGGTCTTCAGGTGGGGTATAACACTAAATGATTGAGTTATGCTTTATAAATAACTTCGGGCCACATTGGTTATTTATTGATGCTGTATCCACAGTGTCATAAGATAATATTGACAATTACACTGTTCGTTCTTGTGGTCAACTATGTGGTGATGACAGTAACAGCTACTGTTAATGTTATGATATGATTGGTAATAATCACTATCTGCAGAACGCTTTGTAATTTGATCAACTGGAAGTGACTTTAAAGAAGTAAAGGTGGATAACCTAGGAGGTACTGTAGTCTACAGTTTTCCATCTTAATTCCATGTAATGTAGAAATCATATATTGATTGCCTGGTCTGATAGAGCTGATTGACAGATAATTTAGATTGCATAGTGAGGCACTCTACTTCAATTCAATCAGGTTTTAACCTTCACTAGTTGGAACTTCCCATTGTTGCTAAACAGATCAAAATACAATGTAACTGATGAATTAATGAACCCCCCATAATACCCACTGTTTGTAAGATTACATGAATAAATGTATTTTGAGAATGTAATTACACTTGAAGTGTCTCTCTCTGAATAAGACACATTTTCTGAATCTCAATTTTTCTAACATCAAAGAAGAACAAGTGTTTTGATTGGATCATTTGAAATCAATTTCCTTGGACAAGCAAGACTTAGTTTTTTGTCAACCCATTTAGCTGACTGGACATGCACCAGATTTTATTCACAGAGCTGAAGTGTCGAGGTTGTCAGTCTTCCCCAGTTCAAGGCTGGCCAACCCCCCCCCCCCCCCTACCCCCCACCACTTCTTCCCTATTGATTCCATGCCAGCCAAACCCTCATTTCAAGTTGTGAAAGGACACATTCCTTTCCAGCTGAGTAGGGGGTGGTGGTATTACCCGAAAGATTAGCCCCTTTTATACCCTCTGCCTAGAAAAAATATAATTTTGGCAGCGTTTCCCCTACATTTTTCTCTCAGTTGTCTTGGTATTTTCTTCCTGCATTCCAGCTTTCCCCACAGACAACACTCACTTCCTGTACTGTGGTGGATGGGCTGCTCAGTTAGAGGAGGGGAGTTGGGGATCCTCTGACTCTATGGCAAGCCTCATGCAAAAGCAAATAGGCCTCGTAAGACAAACCTCTGAAACAATTTCTTCTTCCATCTAGATCTGTGCGATGTGGTGATTTATCACCGCTAAGATCTGTCACTTTGAAGCGACCCGAATGCTTTAATTGGACAGCTGTTAAAAGGCACTTTGCAATTCCATTCCCATTAAACCACTCACGTTTTGAAAGTCGAATAAACCAAGAAATATATTAATTTCCTTTGGGGACGGCTTTGACTAGAAATGCAGACTTTTTCCCTTTAAAGAACTAAGCCTCCCGTTAATGAGGTTTTGAATAATGAAGTAGATTTTTGCATACATGGACTTTCAACAAAATTTGTTTGCTTTTTAGTCTTACTTAGAGAAACACATGGATATGAGCAGTCCTCTTCCCTGTGGATCACATAATCTGCTGGTTTTAAATGTCATCAAATACTCTGGCAATGTAAAAAAAAAAAGTATGTTATGTTAAAGATAATTAAGCATGATAAAACAACGTTACATCAAGTGGTGCCATTGTTAGTGCATGACTCTTTCAAATTCCTGAGAGATGTACACTGAGTGTACAAAACATATTGAGTGGCACCCCTACCCCCTTTTTCCCTCAGAACAGCCTCAGTTTGTTGGGGCATGAACTCTACAAGGTGTCGAAAGTATTCCACGGGGACGCTGGCCAATGTTGACTCCAATGCTTTCCACAGTTGTGTCAAGTTGGCTGGATGTCCTTTGGGTGGTGGACCATTTGTTGATACACATGGGAGCATTGCAGTTGCAGTTCTTGACACAAACCGGTGCGCCTGGAACCTACTACCATACCCCGTTTAAAGGCACTTAAATCTTTTGTCTTCCCCATTCACCCACTGAATGGCACACATACACAATCCATGTCTCAATTGTCTCAAGGCTTACAAATCCTTCTTTAACCTGTCTCCTACCCTTCATCTACACTGATTGAAGAGGATTTAATAAGGGATCATAGCTTTCACCTGGAAAGGGCAGTGTTCTTAATGTTTTGTATTCTCAGTGTACTTCGTACTTGTGCCATTACAATGCATTTGGAAGGCCACCCAGAGCATTGTTAAAGTGTGTCCAAACTTCAGTTCTCTTTAGGGGCCCAATGGTCAAATTGTGTGTGTAGGGGGTATAATTTGGAATCTTGATATGTGTCTGTCTCTGAAAACAAATGTAGATAATTTCAAACAACACCTCTAGTATTCTCCTCTGTGCCTCAAAAGAGCCAGCACACGCCCAAGCCATTCTCTTTTTTCAAAGAGAGAACACTGCAACTACAGAGTGATGGGAATCGAATTTTGTTCTGAGGGAAGATTAACTTTGGCAGAGCATGGTCGAAATCCTGCAGTGCTGTTTGGAGTCAGTGAACCGTGCGTTTTCTAACTGCACCGGCTGACCCCTGCCAACCACTAATGGTTTCTCTGAGATGCCACACAATAGGCCGCTAATAAGAATGAGATGACGTCTGTGAGGGATGGCCATCGTTACAGAATTCACAACAACATGTCAAACCTTTTATGGATATTCCAGTCATCTCAATAAATGGCTACATTAATTTCACTGCCATGCTGACTCCTACATAGGAAGAACAATCACCGCTACAGATTCTCATTTAGAAATCTGTGAATTATCCACTTTTGGACAAATAGCTTCTATGTCTAAGATTCTTTTAGCCTATGTAATATAAAGCTCATCTTAACAGATGTAGTTATTGACAGTACTTATGCTCTCTGGCCAAGGGAACATGTTTATTCCACGGCCTGGAATGTGGAAGTAGGGAGAAAAAAGTGGTCCAGAACATTCAAAAACACCAAGGTTATGGACATGGTCATGCATAAAATGTGATTACTTGTTATAACCATTCTCTTTCTCCCATGAGTAGTTTGAGTATTCATCATTGTTACGAACCGGCTCTGAGTTCGCAACAAAAGGGAGACAACGTGGAGACAAGGAGTATCAAAAATATATATTTATTAGATACCATAACTAGCACAACCAAAAACAAGGTGTCTGCATGGAGAGAGTCTCCCCAAAGACTGTGGAAGAGGTGTCTTTATCCTGGGACACACCCGAGCCCAGGTGTTTCCCATCAAGCTGACGACCCTTCCAACTCCGCCCACTGGCATCCTAATAAGGAACAAGAGCAAAGAGAGAAAATACAGCAGACAGAGCGGGAGGGTCGTCACACACCCCCCCCATAAAACCGGGGACCAACAAGGGCCCCGGAACAACGTACCAGCCTCTGCGTCCCAAATTGACACAGGCCTCTGCGTCCCAAATTGACGAGGGGTTACAGGTTCACCTTCCACTTGCCCCAGCCAACCTCCTCCCCAGACCTCAGCAACCTTTGCGCACAGGAAGCAACATTTAAGAGGAAAGGAGAACACAAGACCAGGAGGGAACAGACAGGAAAGTTAGAACATGACAAAAACAAAACAATGGTCAGTCACATAACACTCAGGAACAGGGCACACGAGACCGTATCTCCCATCGATTCATAGTTACTCCAACGATTCATAGTTACTCCAACGATTCATAGTCACTCCAACGATTCATAGTCACTCCAACAATTCAGCTGAGCACACCAGACCACAACAAGAGAATACAATCACACCGGGCACCACAGAAAAGAGATGAGAAATGGAGCTTCCCCAAAACCTACAATAACTCAACCCTAGTCTTCATGCAGATTTGCGGTGGGTAATTATGCACTGTAGCCCGCTGGCGAGGAAGTAACCCCCCAGCACGCTGGTAGATTCCACCAAGCCACGGATGTGCTCCCGAGACAACTGCTCAGTCCACAGACACCACACAAAAATAACATTAACAATGCCCAACATATTCCAAAAATGAAACACGTCGCTAAGCCTATCAGGCGAAAAAGGCTATAGCTCCGGGTAGTAAGTTTCACTACCCTATCCAAATCTCCCACCAAGGTACACAGCTGATTGTACTCACCTCCTACCAACATCCCAACAGCGAGCAGAACAAGCGTTTCCAGGCTGGGCAGAGGCCTGGAAACTAACCAATGTACTCTCTCCAACACAGCACACAAACCAAACAACCAAAGGCAACCAGTACTGAGCACCAAACAAACAAACAAACAAAGCACCTCAATTTAACATACCTCCACGTTTTCTCCCAAACACAAGTTCAAGATCCCGGATGAGCTCCCACTTGTTACGAACCGGCTCAGAGTTCACAACAAAAGGGAGACAACGTGGAGACAAGGAGTATCAAAAATATATATTTATTAGATACCATAACTAGCACAACCAAAAACAAGGTGTCTGCATGGAGAGAGTCTCCCCAAAGACTGTGGAAGAGGTGTCTTTATCCGGGGACACACCCGAGCCCAGGTGTTTCCCATCAAGCTGACGACCCTTCCAACTCCGCCCACTGGCATCCTAATAAGGAACAAGAGCAAAGAGAGAAAATACAGCAGACAGAGCGGGAGGGTCGTCACAATCATGTATCATATAATCCGAAGTCACTTCCACATGTTCCACCCAACATTCCAAATAAATCAAAATGAAAAAGGTCCATGGTTAGCCTGTCATCTTCAACATCTCTCCCCCTGACTGGGCTGCGTCCACATCATGTATGCCGGAGGAGTTTTCCTTGGATGGGAGCCCTGAAGGTCTATAGGATTTATGATCTGAGTTAGCCTGGTTAAAGTCCCTTCCTGGAGAAGCTAGGGGCTATGCCCCTTCTGGATGTGATGAATGAAACTAAAGTCTTTCCCACCTGTTGTGTGCGAAAGGGATTAAGAATCAGGTTATATTTCTTATAAAGGACAGAGGAAAAAAGTCAGGCATTAACTCTGTATCGTATCGATTACAAAATACACTACATGACCAAAAGTATGTGGACACCTGCTCATCAAACATCTCATTCCAAAATCATAGACATTAGTAAGGAGTTGGTCCCCCCTTTGCTGTTACAACAGCCTCCACTCTTCTGGGAAGGCTTTCCACTAGATGTTGGAACATTGCTGCGGGGACTTGATTCCATTCAGCCACAAGAGCATGAGTGAGGTCAGGCACTGATGTTGGGCGATTAGGCCTGGCTCACAGTCGGCGTTCCCATTCATCCCAAAGGTGTTCGGTGGGGTTGAGGTCAGGGCTCTGTTTAGGTCAGTCAAGTTCTTCCACACCAATCTCGACAAACCATTTCTGTATGGACCTCACATTTTCCACTGGGGCATTGTCATGCTGAATAAGGAAAGGGCTTTCCACAAACTGTTACCACAGTTGGAAGCACCGAATTGTCTAGAATGTCATTGTATGCTGTAATGTTAAGATTTCCCTTCACTGGAAATAAGGGGCCTAGCCCAAACCATGAAAACAGCCCCAGACCATTATTCTTCCTCCACCAAACTTTACAGTTGGCACTATGCATTTGGGCAGGTAGCATTCTTCTGGCATCCACCAAACCCAGATTTGTCCATTGGACTGCCAGATGATGAAGCGTGATTCATCACTCCAGAGAACGCGTTTCCACTGCTCCAGAGTCCAATGGCTTTACATCACTCCAGCCGGTGCTTGGCATTGCACATGATGATCTTAGGCTTGTGTGCGGCTGCTCGGCCATGGAAACCCATTTCATGAAGCTCCCGACGAACAGTTATTGTGCTGACGATGCTTCCAGAGGCTGTTTGAAACTCGGTAGTTTTCAGTTTTACATCCGAGGGCAGGCAATTCTTTTTTTTAGCACATGGCGGTCCCTTTCTAGTGAGCTTGTGTGGCCTACCACTTCGCGGCTGAGCCGTGAAATTTTGACGACCTGACTTGTTGGAAAGGTGGCATCCTATGACGGTGCCACATTGAAAGTCACTGAGCTCTTCAGTAAAGTCATGCAGCAGGGAATGGCAGGTAGCCTAGTGGTTAGAGCGTTGGGCCAGTAACTGAGAGATTGCTGGATCGAATCCCCGAGATGACAAGGTAGAAATCTGTTGTTCTGCCCCTGTTCTCCGGTAGGCCGTCATTGTAAATAAGAATTGGTTCTTAACCACCTTTTCTAGTTGGATAAATAAAAAATACTGCCAACGTTTATCTATGGAGATTGCATGGCTGTGTGCTCAATTTTATACACCTGTAAGCAACGGGTGTGACTGAAATAGTCAAATCCATTAACTTGAAGGGGTGTCCACATACTTTTGTATATCTGGTGTATGCATTCCAAATGTATTCCAAATGTACATTTCAGATTCAGAACATGGACTTGGTTTATTCATGATGTCTAACTGCCAACAGCCTGAAACATGCCTAGGGAGATTCTGGATTCAAAGAGTGGAATTTTTCTTTTTTTTTTGTCCGAACCATCAGAGTTCTGCTGGTACATGGGATTCTAATGGCTTTAACACTCCCACTGTCTGTCTGCTGAGATTTAAAAGCACCTGGATTTGTCATAAAATGCATTTTTATTATTCTTATTTTTTTTTTTACAATTCACAGCAGGGTTTCAGAATGTCTTTGTTGGATTCCAATTCGTTTTTTGCACCGTTAAATATCTATATCTCTTACAGACCTTTACAATGGCCTTAATTTCTGTCGAAAGTTCACACAAACATCTGTTGCTCATCTCAGTCCGGTTGTGTAATTATGTCTTCACTCATTATCATGGATTCATTTCAAATGAACAACATTCCCTGGTGTTCACATCTATAACTTACACTCCTGTAGCAACAGAAGCTCTCAGGGACGGATATCCTTCATTGGTTTGATGTTGTACCAGACAGTCGTAGAATTGCGTTGCCCTTGAGGGGGAACTCACTCATTCAGCTTAATCAGCTTAATACAGTGTCAGTGGTAGAACCAGAGGCAGTTACAGTTACATGCCATGTACAGTAAGTCGCGTGTGGATGGTGAAGTTGCGGAAGAAGCACATTACATTTGCTACGTGCTATGGCCACTCCTAACAATAACAAGAATGCCAGTGGCAGCAGCTGCCTCCTTTTCATAAGTTGTCTAATTGGAGCGATGACAGAGGTGGCTTGTGGATGGTGATGATGCTACTGTTACATGCTGTCTAGCTTCCTCCTCCGGATGATTTCCCCAGGGAACATTGTGATTAGGTAACACATAGTAAATGGCGGGCCCTTTAAACAGACGTCTGTAGATATTAAGCTAATGGACTGACTCTCTGAGAGTCAGGCTGTTCTGGGCTGGCGGGGGCGGGGCGTGCTCCTGTTCTCAGAATGACACTCGTTTCAGTGTGCTTGTTAACTTCTGCTGACCAACGACAGCTGTATTTCAGGAGGCATGTATTTGTCCCTGAAATCTACATGATCTGGTGTTTGTTTAACTTTTCATGGACATCCCTGTGTGTACATCCAGAGGACAGAGTAACCATAAAAAATAATCAATAATCATGCAGCTTTATCTCCTTCCTTCCCTATCCAAAGTATTTTTCCTTGTCAGTCATCATTTTCATTATGTTTGAGCAACGATGTAGCCTTTCTCCTTTTTTGTCGAATCAGACCATATTACCTGCATCTTTTCAAATATAATAACATCCCACTTATGACTCTGTCTGAACAGGCTGTACAATCATCATCCAAGGGAAGGTTGACATTTCTCAGCAGATATCATTTGGAGATACATAAATCATGCTCGGTGTACTCAATAATGCAGGAGTTTCTGTGATAGTGGTAGTAGAGTATGTTCCCTCAGTAGAGTCAGATGTGACGTGACCTGATGGGATGGAGCAGAGCAAGCTGCAGCGGAACATATCCTCAGAGGTCAGGGGTCAAGATCAACAAAACCATCTCCTCCAAAAAATCAGTTGTGACCAGATTATCTCCTGAGCCCTAATTTGAGCCGATGATCCTTTTACTGTATCTAACATTTAACTCCGCTTGTGCTGGGAGGTTAAGCGACTTGGTGAGAGGTGACTAAGAAACGTTTAAGGTCGGAATGTCGTTACGTAACAGCCACATGTGCTAATGCGATCTGGAATACAGCCCCTCTAGATGGTACAAGTTTTCTTTTATTTATTATCCTGGCAAAGAAGAGCACGTCAACACCCTTAGGCATGGTTCAGACTAGGAAACAGAGGAAGGGGAGGGACGCAGATGGAGAAAGACTCAGCAAACCGATAATGGGAGCTTAGCAGCTTTGATTGAGTCAAAAAACAAAAACTTTTCTTGAAGAAATGCCTCGCTGTTCTCAGTGAGCTTTTGCCCTGTTTCAGAGGGAATACATGTCCACAGGCAGCCAAGAAACACACGTACTTACGCACACACACACGCACGCATGCACACACACACACACACACACACACACACACACACACACACTATACAAGCCCATAGGGAATGGAGAGGAAAGGGAAGAACTCAAACCTCTACAGTATAAAATATGCCAAGATTCCTAATATCCCTGAGGTCATCTTTGGTTTTGGTCAAGTAAAACTCATCTTGGCCGATGGTCACATTTAATCGCTTTATTGTCTCCCAGCCGAGTTTTTTCCTCCTCCCCTGCTTGAGGAAGTACAGTAACAAACAAGGCTTTAGTTTGGAAGGTAGAAAGGATTTGAGTCATCACATTATAAGTCACAGTAATGGCTTGAACACACATTCTCTTTCATTCATGGGCGAATTTAACAGCCTCGATAAGTGACAATGAAAGGCAATTCATTCTAGTGGAAGGGACAAGATGTATTAACAGTCACAGCCAGGGTGCCTTCAATGATTCCATTGAAGAGGTTCCATTTCATTTCTCTGCAATGGTAAGACATCATCCACAGTAGTTACCATTACAAATGTTTTGATAACTGATAACGATTTGAATTGATTTAAATAACTGATTTTCAGGTCTGATTTAAAAGTGAGCCGAACTACTTGTGAACAGTGCCTTTTGATGTGCAGAGAATCTGTTTTAATTCCATTTTGCCAGTATTAGATGTTTGAAGCTTGGATGTAGATCAATATCTTCTTTCCTCTTTAGACAGTGCGGTGTGACGCTATATTAAACACTGAGGCTGAGTAATTATATAATGATGGAATCTCAGAGTCATTTCATTTCCCAAAGAATGAAATTATACACCCACTGGTAACAGTAATGCTAAGGATGAGCACAGCAATTGACTGAGCCCAGACAAATTGTAATTGTGTGGTCGTCTTCACACACACATTGTGAGTCTGTGATCTGGTCATCTATAATAGGCGGTGGATTAAACAAGCAAAGCCATGCTTTATCTTGGTTAATTAAGATATGTATACACAATCTAGTCCGCCTGCACGTAGAGAAGCATTTCATCTTAATCCTTAAGCCTCTGTTGGACACTCTGTGATGTGCCAAGATAAAGCAAGGCCAAGACACCTGCCGATAAGGGAAACAGGAAGTAGACTAGATAATCCTCTTATAAGGATGGAAGGATGAGGCGTTGAATAGACGAAGCTGTCCTGGTGTTGATGTAATAGCACTAGTGATTGATTAACGTAGTTCCTCTCGGATGTTCCTTTCCTATACCCCACTGTGGAGATGGAGCTGTGTTGCCTGGCTACAACAGCGTTAGAATAATGCTGTAGATATTACCATGCCATTTTGAAGGTAATAATAGTAAGCTGCAAATACAGCATATTGTCAACCATCTCGTGGGTGGACTCATGGACTCATGGACTTTGAAGCTTGGCAATACTGAAATGGCTTATCGACAATTACACACCTGCGATCCATATAAGCACCAGGGACTATTGTAATTTGTGATAATTGCCATGTCCCTAGACTTTCTCTGTGTGAGTTGATATGTCGCACAGTAATGTGTCCTCAAATGCGGCACTGTCAATGGATTGAATTCCATAATTAATTTATTCACTATTGAAGTAATGTGCCTGACTTCAGAAAATAAGACCTTTACACACCCTGAAACCATACAACCCCTTTACCCCCCGAAAAATCCCAGTCGTCACGTGCCCTACGTGAAGTGTGTTGTGTGTGTCTGTGTGAGTCTTGACAGCCTAGACACAGAGGTATCATCCTGTAGGTCCCAGAGGCCCTGAGGTGTGTAGTGTGGCAGAACACGGGCAGTGATTACCTGAACCGCCGGGTGATTTCTCTACCCCCTCCCCCTCTCTAACGGAGAGGTTTCCTCGTACACCCGAAGAAGAAGAAGCCACTTAGCCGATAACGATGCCAAGCCTCACCCGTCCATGACAGGGATGACGAGAGCAGGCACACAGAGCGAGCGTGTCCATCTGCCACTGCCTCATCATCCCTAATATGGCAGGCGTATCCCTGGGAGACCAGCAGGGGGTTATTGGAAGTGAGCAGGCGATTACCAGCAGAAAACAGGCTAGAACCATCAGCCAGGCACTACTAGTGGCCTTGCTTTATACAATAGAGACAAATAGAATGATTCTATATGAGAATTTTAACACAGTGACATCATGATAGAATAAAGCATAGCAGTAAGGAATTTAGTGATTAACATTGCCTAGTAAATTACAAAGACACTACACATGTCTAGACACTACACATGCCTGGAGACTACACATGTCTGGAGACTACACATGTCTAGACACTACACGTCTAGACACTACACATGTCTAGAGACTACAAATGTCTGGAGACTACACATGTCTAGAGACTACACATGTCTGGAGACTACACATGTCTGGAGACTACACATGTCTAGAGACTACACATGTCTAGAGACTACACATGTCTAGAGACTACACATGCCTGGATCCTACACATGTCTAGAGACTACACATGTCTAGAGACTACACATGTCTGGAGACTACACATGTCTAGAGACTACACATGCCTGGAGACTACACATGCCTGGAGACTACACATGTCTAGAGACTACACATGTCTAGAGACTACACGTCTAAAGACTACACATACCTAGACACTACACAAGTCGATAGACTACCCATGCCTAGACACTACACATGCCTAGAGACTACACGTGTCTAGAGACTGCACATGTCTAGAGACTGCATGTGTAGACACTACACATGCCTAGAGACTACACATGCCTAGAGACTAAACAAGCGACACTAACAGGCTACAAGCCAATCATTAACATCAAGAGCTTGATTACTATTGATTCATTGCCAATTAGTCATTTGGAAAGTCACCAGCACTGTGTAATGAGGATGAAATGGCTTTGTGTGTGTATGTTTATGCCCCATGGAGTTTGCTCGATTTGATAACAGAGTGGCCCACCACAAAGCTCTGACATTTCCTGTCTGCCAGTGCCAGTGCTGCAGGTGTGAACCGTCTCAGTCTCGCATCACTTGCTGGAACGGCCCCCTAGAGGAACAACGCCTCACCGGTTTTCAAACCTCTGTTTTCTCCATCAGCGCTGCCACTGGTCCCACACTCAGACGTGGCCTCGGCCCCTCGAGCCCCAAGGGTTGATGTGTGAGGTACGAAGGGGGGGGGGGGGGACTGGTTGTGCACCTGGGGCGGCCTGTGCCTTCCCACTCATCTGGCTATGATGGGAGTATTGTTTTTGTCATATACACTACGGACCAGGGGATTATGTATTAATAAGCTCTGTTCTCCTACAACATACTCTGTGTGGGCCATGTATGCTTTTGTCGACCTTGACTCCCATGTATCCCATGGCAACACAGATAGATAGCGGGAGAGCTGAAGGAGTTGAGGACGTGGAGGAGGACAGATAAGTTGGGGTTACAGAGATACTGCTGTATGCTTAAGGTGGTGGGCGCTATTCAAATGGACATGTTTATTAGCGTGTTCAGTGAAGAGTTGCAAAGTCCTCTTAAGTAAATGGAATTGATTAGGTCTATAAAAACGAGCCATTCCCCTCGTTAGGCATGCGTGAAAGGGTTTTCAAGGATACCTTTTGTCTCTATAAAACAATCCTGTCATGGTAGTGTGGACGGCCTTGGTAATTCTGTTTATGACACAAGTTTAAAGAGATTACATGCATTGGTGCACACAATAGAGTGTGACATAAAACCATAGTCTTTCGGCTCTGTTCCCTCGCAGATATACTGGGTAGCCCTGTCGGAGATCACAGAGGATAATTGAATCTTTTGGAAATAATCAGAGCTTTGGAGGGAGGAAAGAGAAAGAACAGAGGAGGAGGAGGAGAGGAAAAGAGAGGAGAACAGGAGGAGGAGGGGTTACTAATGAGAACATCTCTGTAGGGTATATTTCTCTATCAGTCTGATAGCATTAGGAAGTTCAAGTGATTCTTCTAATGAAATTACCTTGAAGCAGGTACGTGTCATTAAGGCAAATCCTCTTTCCTTTTTAGACTTTCACACAATGCCCATTTAAATCCTGTTCACTCCGAGTGTGCTGGTTGTAAATATACTGATAAGCCACAGCAAATGTTACCACTTCTACTGTATCGAACTTCCTAACACTTTCAGACTGATAGAGAAATATACCTGCTCTCCATTGGATCAGCCTGGAGGACAAGGAACAGTACTATGGGATGTGGTCTCTGTTTTGCATTCATCACAGATTCCTTGGCCAAGAGAGATGTAAAGTCCTAGGTGAGCAGCAGCTATCCCAGAAGGCCCCATGGCCCCAGTAAGGAAGAGGACGCCCATTTCTTATAACTGACAGGAAAAACACACTGGAGATAGCTTTCAGCAACAGAGGAACGTCAGTGTAACAGTCAAATCCATGCAGGGTGATTAATGACAAACTCACGTGTTGATTTGTAGAAGGAAAACACCCTCATCCATCTCCCCTCTGCGTTGAGACATGGACACCAGAGAGGCGGAAAGAGGGACGCTGCAGACAGACATTCAGGACACCGTGCAAACATGCTCAACAAAATAAGTGGGTGTTATTGTATTTCCAGCAGGACACTTTAGCTGTGTTATCACAGGGGTGTGTCTGTTTCTCTTTCTGTGGCTCGCAGAGGAAATAAGAGCAGATCCACTACAAAAAGCCAAAGGAAACTGTACCCACAATGTAAAGAGAGACTGCAGGGCTCCTCCCTGTATAGCAGGTACACACTCCAGCTGGGTGTTTTCCCTTTAGCTGTATATGACTGGTTCAACCCTATCAAGAATTCAAGAAATGTCAGAACGAATCCAGTTAACAACCCACATAACACTGTATCAGTAATCAAAATGCAACCTATGCTTATATACACCGAAAAGATATACTGAGAATACAGCTGTAGATATATTAGCTATGTCAAGAATCCAGAATATAAATACAGTCAAAGTTGGAAGTTTACATACACTTAGGTTGGGGTCATTAAAACTCGTTTTTCAACCACTCCATACATTTCTTGTTGACAAACTATAGTTTTGGCATGTACATCTACTTTGTGCATGACACAAGTAATTTTTCCAACAATTGTTTACAGACAGATTATTTCACTTATAATTCACTGTATCACAGTCCCAGTGGGTCAGAAGCTTACATACACTAAGTTGATTGTGCCTTTAAACAGCTTTGGAAATTCCAGAAAATGATGTCATTGCTTTAGAAGCTTCTGATAGGCTAATTGACTAAATTTGAGTCAATTGGAGGTGTACCTGTGGATATATTTCAAGGCCTACCTTCAAACTCAGTGCCTCTTTGCTTGACATCATGGGACAATCAAAAGAAATCAGCCAAGAGCTCAGAAAAAAAATCATAGACATCCACAAGTCTGGTTCATCCTTGGGAGCAATTTCCAAACGCCTGAAGGTACCATGTTCATCTGTAAAAACAATAGTACGCAAGTTTAAACACCATGGGACCACGCAGCCGTCATACCTCTCAGAAAGGAGACGTGTTCTGTCTCCTAGAGATGAACGTACTTTGGTGCGAAAAGTACAAATCAATCCCAGAACAACAGCAAAGGACCTTTTGAAGATGCTGGAGGAAACAGGTACAAAGTATCTATATCCTCAGTAAAACGAGTCCTATATTGAAATAACCTGAAAGGCCGTTAAGCAAGGAAGAAGCCACTGCTCCAAAACTGCCATAAAAAAGCCAGACTACGGTTTGCAACTGCACATGGAGACAAAGTTCGTACTTTTTGGAGAAATATCCTCTGGTCTGATGAAACAAAAATAGAACTGTTTGGCCATAATGACCATCGTTATGTTTGGAGGAAAAAGTGGGAGGCTTGCAAGCCAAAGAACACCATCCCAACCGTGAAGCACGGGGGTGGCAGCATCATGTTGTGGGGGTGCTTTGCTGCAGGAGGGACTGGTGCACTTCACAAAATTGATGGCATCATGAGACAGGACAATTATGTGGATATATTGAAGCAACATCTCAAGACATCAGTCAGAAAGTTAAAGCTTGGGTCTTCCAAATGGACAATGACCCCAAGCATACCTCCAAAGTTGTGGCAAAATAGCTTAACTTCTTTGGGATATGGGGCGGTATTTTGACGTCCGGATGAAAAGCATGCCCAAAAGAAACTGCCTGCTACTCAGGCCCAGAAGCTAGGATATGCATATAATTGGTAGATTTTGATAGAAAACACTAAAGTTTCTGAAACTGTTAAAATAATGTCTGTGAGTATAACAGAACTGAAATGGCAGGCGAAACCCAGAGGACAAACCCCCCCCCCCCCCCCCCCCCAAAAAAAAATTATTTCATCCTACCACTGATTTCAATGGCTGGCACTTTTATAATAGGGTGAAATCGTGCCCGATTGCAGTTCCCATGGCTTCCACTAGATGTCAACAGTCTTTAGAAAGAGTTTCAGGCCATTTTGGTTGTAGTGTTTCCAAGCGAGTGACTGAGAGCGCGTTCTTTGGTATTCTTCTCCGGTAAAGACAATAACGATTCTCCGTCTTAACTTTTATCGTTTATTTGCATATTAGGGTATGTAAGGATTGATTATAAACGTTGATCGACCTGTTTGGTTAAGTTTATTGGTAACGTTTGGAATTCATTTCATATGCATTTTGAAGGAGGGAAACCGGGTGGATTATTGACTGAAGCGCGCCAGCTAAACTGAGTTTTTATGGATATAAAGAAGGACATTATTGAACAAAAGGACCATTTGTAATGTAACTGAGACCTTTTGGAGTGCCAACAGAAGAAGATCTTCAAAGTTAAGGCATTTTTTATATCGCTATTTCTGACTTTCGTGTCGCAACTCCCTGGTTGAAAATGATTTGTTATGCATTTGTGTGCTGGGCGCTGTCCTCAGATAATCGCATGGTTTGCTTTCGCCGTAAAGTCTTTTTGACATCTGACACCTTGGCTGGATTAACAACAAGTTAAGCTTTATTTTGATGTATTGCACTTGTGATTTCATGAATGTTTAATATTTATAGTAATTTAACTTGAATTTGGCGCTCTGCAATTTCACCGGAAATTGTCGAAATGGGACAGTAGCATCCCACTAATCCGTAAGAAGTTTTAAGGACAACAAAGTCAAGGTATTGAAGTGGTCTCCACAAAGCTCTGACCTCAATCCTATAGAAAATTCGTGGGCAGAACTGAAAAAGCGTGTGCGAGCAAGGAGGCCTACAAACCTGACTCAGTTACACATGCTCTGTCAGGAGGAATGGGCCAAAATTCACCAAACTTATTGTGAGAAGCTTGTGGAAGGTTACCCGAAACGTTTGACCCAAGTTAAACAATTTAAAGGCAATGCTACCAAATACTAATTGAGTGTATGTACACTTCTGACCCACTGGGAATGTGATGAAAGAAATAAAAGCTGAAATAAATCATTCTCTCAACTATTATTCTGACATTTCACATTCTTAAAATAAAGTGGTGATCCTAACTGACCTAAGACAGGGAATTTTTACTCGGACTAAATGTCAGGAATTGTGAATGTATTTGGTAAATGTATTTGGCTGAGGTGTATGTAAACTTCCGACTTCAACTGTACGTGGTGTGTATAAACAATGTAATAAATGTAATAATAGATGTAATAAAATGTTGAGAGAACAATTATCTCCCTTGGGCAAATCAGATCACGCCGCCATTCTACTCCTTCCCTCCTATAGGCAATAACATAAACAGGAAGTACCTGCGGTAAGGACTGTTCAACGTTGGTCTGATAAATCAGAATCTATGCTTCAAGATTGTTTTGATCACACGGAGTGGGAAAACTAGCCATGTCACGGACACTGATGCTTTGCCCCAGACATGCTGTACACCTTTGCCCACTTAGAAGGCGTGGGCCACCATCGCTCACGAGGACTGTGAGCTCTCGTTTTCTGTGGTGACAGCATCCTAAGCCGCATCCTCAGGACATGTGCAGACCAGCTGGCTGAAGTGTTTACAGACATATTCAATATCTCCCTATCCCAGTCTTTTGTCCCCACTTGCTTCAAAATGTCCACCATTGTTCCTGTACCCAAGAAAGCAAATGTAACTGAACTAAATGGCTATTGCCCCATAGCACTCACTTCTGTCATCATGAAGTGGTTTGAGAGGCTAGTTAATATCATCTCCACCTTGCCCGACACCCTAGACCCACTACAATTTGTGTACCACCACAACAGATGATGCAATCGCCATCGCACTGCACACTGCCCTATCCCATCTGGACAGGAAGAATACCTACGTGGAAATGCTGTTCATCAACTACAGCTCAGCATTCAACACCATAGTGCCCTCCAAGCTCATCACTAAGCTTGGGGCCCTGGGTCTAAACCCCTTCCTGTGCAACTGGCTCCTGGACTTCCTGACGGGCCGACCCCAGGTGGTAAAGATAGGCAACAACACCTCCGCTATGCTGATCCTCAACATGGGGCCCAACAAGGATGCGCGCTCAGCCCCCTCATGTACTCCCTGTTTACCCATGACTGTGTGGCCACACACGTCTCCAACTAGGTCATCAAGTTTGCAGACGACACAACAATGGTAGGCCTTCAGGAGACAGCAGAGAGATCACGCCCCCATCCGCATCAACGGGGCCGCAGCGGAGAAGGTGAAAAGCTTCAAGTTCCTCGGCCTGCACATCACTGACCACCTAAGATGGTCTATCCAATTTAGGAGGCTGAAGAAATTTGGCTTGGCCCTTAATTAAGACTAGACATTGAACTGACGTCTGTGCCCAGTGGGATGCGGTTGAGGACGGTGCAGTTGCCGTAGAAGGCGGTGACGCAGCTCGACATAATGCTCTCAATTGTGCATCGGTAGAAGTTCATGAGGGTCCTAGGGGTCATGCTGAATTTCTTCAGACCAGATTACAGGGCATGGGAATAACACAAGATCATAAATCATCCGAATCACATCTTCGAAATGCTCTGTTTTTGATTAAACAATGGTCAGAGAAGAAGTGCCTGCCTTGTCAGTTCTGCAGCATATCTGCCCTGTACACTTCAGCCTGAAAAATGGCCTTGTTCTATTGAATGGCAATTAATAAATGGAGGCCAACGAGTTTGGCTCCTGCTGCGCTGACAACGAGACATGTCAGCCTGTGAATTATTAGGCTGTCAGTGGAGACAAAAACATGCAAGTCAAACCCAGTGACAGGTGTCATTATGGGATAAGGAGCTGCAGTGTGACGGGCTGAATAATCCACATGTTTCCACGGCGATGGATACTGCCTACTGTATGTTTTTTTTTTATCCCCCTGGAATGTGGAGACAAAACCTTTTCTCCCACAGAACAGCACAATCATAACACCAGGCAATATATAGACAGTGGCCAGTTTGCATAGACTACTGTAGGCTGCAACAGGGTTTGTGTGTGATATTTATGATGTACCATGTAATAACGATATACGTGCTGCCACTACTAGGGATTTTGATAAGTTACAGAGTCTATCGGAGTGGATGGCACTGGTGCCAGCAGCAACTGTTGTAAAGTGACAAGAATGCGATTCTAATGGGGAACGTAAAAGCCTGACAGTAAATCCTGTGTAATGTGATGCTGGGCCTGGGAACATGGCTGGAGCTGGGGATGTCTTGTCTCTGACTCACTGCACTCTTACCAAACGACACCACATTCCAGGCACAGACACATACAGAATAAACCAACAAACTAGAACACATGACATTGGGGAGAGATTCCGATTTTTTTAAATTGCTTTTTAATTAAGACACCGCAAGACATGCGATACATGTGACGCATCAGAGTTATTAAACCAATATTTACACATCGAGTTCTTAATCCAAATATCAGATTCGGGTTCTTTGGTTTTCATTGCTTGAAATATGTACAACCGAGTTAACTTAATCAAATGGATAAGCAGAATAGGAATTCTGTGAGAATGAGGTCACTAAAACATCTGTGTGTGAGGACGGACCCAGCATGGACAAATCATCACCGGCCACACTTCCATCTGCACAGCCTGTGGTGCAGAGGGCCATCTCAGAGGTCGCCTTTGTCAATGTGACCTTCCCGTCAACATCCACTCCATCTGAGGAGAGTAGTGAGGGGAATGGAGCCTATTGCTGGGGACTCTCTCTATCTGAACTCTGCAGCCCGGCTCTCTCTTTCAATTCAATTTCAATTTAAGGGCTTTATTGGCATGGGGAAACATATGTTAACAATGCCAAAGCAAGTGGAGTAGATAATCAACAAAAATTAAATAAACAATAAAAATTAACAGTGAACATTACACTCACAAAAGTTTCAAAAGAATAAAGACTTTTCAAATGTCATGTTATGTGCAAATAGTTACAGTACAGAAGGGAAAATAAACAAATATGGGTTGTATTTACAATGGGGTTTGTTCTTCACTTGTGGAAACAGGTCAGTAATCTTGCTGCTGTGATGGCACACTGTGGTATTTCACCCAATAGTTATGGCAGTTTATCAAAATTGGGTTTGTTTTCGAATTCTTTGTGGATCTATGTAATCTGAGGGAAATATGTGTCTCTAATATGGTCATACATTTGGCAGGGGGTTAGGAGGTGCAGCTCAGTTTCCACCTCATTTTGTGGGAAGCGTGCACACAGCCTGTCTTATATTTAGAGCCAGGTCTGCCTAAGGTGGCCTTTCTCAATAGCAAGGATATGCTCACTGAGTGTGGTATTCTGCCACTGTGTACTCTCTGTTTAGGGCCAAATAGCGTTCTAGTTTGCGCTTAGTGGGACTATCATTTGTTTTTCAACAGGACAATGACCCAAAACACACCTACAGGCTATGTAAGGGCTATTTGACCAAGGAGCGTGATGGAGTGCTGCATCAGATGACCTGGCCTCCACAATCACCTGACCTCAACCCAATTGAGATGGTTTGGGATGAATTGGACCGCAGAGTGAAGGAAAAGCACCCAACAAGAGCTCAGCATATGTGGGAACTCCTTCAAGACTGTTGGAAAAGCATTCCTCAGCTGTCATCAAGACATAGGGTGGCTACTTTGAAGAATCGTAAATCTAAAATGTGTTTTGATTTGTTTAACACTTTTTTGGCTAGTACATGATTCCATATGTGTTATTTCGTAGTTTTGATGTCTTCACTATTTTTCTACAATGTAGAAAATAGTACAAATAAAAAAAAACCCTGGAATGAGTAGGTGTGTCCAAACTTTTTACTGGTACTGTATGTCAAGTTTTACGTTCCTTTTGATGGCTTTACGTTCCTTTTGCCTTGTCTCTCAGATCATTTACAGCTTTGTGGAAGTTTCAAACTTTATTTAACTAGGCAAGTCAGTTTTAAGAAAAAATTATTATATACAATAACGGCCTAGGAACAGAGGGTTAACTGCCTTATTCAGGGGCAGAACAACAGATTTTTACCTTGTCAACTCAGGGATTCAATCTAGCAACCTTTTGATTACAGGCCCAACGCTCTAACCACTAGGCTACCAGCCACACCAACAAGTTACCTGTGGCACTGATGTTTAGGCCGAGGTATGTATAGTTGTTTGTGTGCTCTAGGGCAACGGTGTCTAGATGGAATTTGTATTTGTGGTCCTGGCAACTGGACCTTTTTTGGAACACTTTCTCTCTTTCTAATCCCCCCTCTGGCATATTCTTTCATGACAGTAGAAAGAAAAGAGGTGGGACTAAAGCTACCTGGCTGCCATGCTCTCTCTGTTTCTCTTCATGTTGCCTATAGTAGATGTAGGCCTCTGTAGCTATAAGTCTATGGATGTTCTGTACTGTATGTTTCAATATCATATCACACAGTCTGTGTTGATCCCTTTGGCAGAGGTGTCCTACTTTGTTTCTGTTACATTCTTACTGTGGATCCAAATCTCATTCTTGGCAACGAGACAGAGAAGATTGACCCTTTTTTGGAAGGGTGGAGGGTGGAAGCCCGAGGCTGACAAAAATGGCTGGAGCTATTTTCAATGGAAACTCCATTATTGTTGAATAAAGAGGTCATGTGGTCTTTCCACGAAAAATGCATCCACAGAGAAACGCTGCCAGGCATGCCAAGTTCTGTCCCTCAACACTCTCTCACGCTTTCACATATTTCTCTCATCTTGGGTAACTTTTTGCCCCCCCCTTCCTTATGCCCCTTTTATACCCCTTTTGTGCCCTCCTCATCTTCTCAGGCTCCTCCATATCTATTTGTCCTATCTTTTTTCAAATATAGGCCTATATTGGCTAAATTAAATGCTAGAAAGTTTCCACCGTGTAAGTAGTAGCCTTTATTTATGGATATGATCTATTGTTCTTGTGGTTTAATGTCATGCAGGATGTGATGCCTTTATGATCTCACAAGTAATGAATGAACAAATGTATTCTTGTCATTTATGGAACAAGAAAGAGAATGTCTGAAGTAGCAATGTATGTAATCATATCAGGACATAAAGGAGCTCAGTGTAAAGGGAATTCCAGGAAGAGTCATTCACAGTTCCTTCATTCTTATCAGTTATGGCGGCTTTTGTTCTTTGTTGCATATTCTCTCTCTCTCTCTCTCTCTCTCTCTCTCTCTCTCTCTCTCTCTCTCTCTCTCTCTCTCTCTCTCTGGGATGTCTTTCTTTACACACCACTATTTGCATTGCAGAATGGAGAGAGCGAAGTTAATGAAATCCCATTTCACAGCCAGTTCCTGTCTTGTTACAGTGATACTAAAGGCACAATGATACTTTTTGTGCCCACTCACTTTAAGATGGGGTCACAGACACAGAGAGGGACTCTCTACTGGAGAGTCCATAGATTTGGGCCAGGACTGAATGTACTTCTGTGACAGTCCCCCACAAATGCGCCACACATCTTGTCAAACAAGACAAGTGTCTGTAAAATAAAAGTGCATTATGCTGTGATGTATAGACTTGCACCATCTGGAGTTCTGGTGAGTGACAAAAAGATGGTTTGGAGAGAGACAGAGAAAGGGTCCTCTGTGTGATTGTTGTCTGACTCAGGATAGAGGATGGATTGATATGCTCTGGACCCACCCGAGATGTCAGCGCACAGAAACTACAGTACGACAGCACAGAGAGAGGTACAGTGCCTTCCGAAAGTATTCAGACCCATTGTTACATTACGTATAAAACTCAGACAGAGGCAGGTATAGACACGAATCGACTCTTTCGATCTACAAGCGTTTTATTGTGCCATCCAAAAAAGAAAACAGGTCAGCTTTCAACTCCCTTTACCCCACACACACACACCACGGCACAATATACCGTTTTTTAGGGAGGCTTGCTTAACTGCCGCTTGATAAACGTGAACAGCTGGAATGTAAGTGTGTCTAGGTTTACCAGTGCCTTGAGAAACCACCAGCACCTGACGGCTGTGGTTAGTAGTCCTACATCACAATGACATGACAGGAAGACATTGGGCCTTAATAGACTGAGTCCTACAGTATATTTGGGCTTAATTGTGCAGAGCTGAAGGCATTTATTGTTGTCAGAGCTGTTATCTGGTCGGCATGCGACAGTTGGAGGCAGCAGATATTCACACTTGTATTGACACAGAGCCAAGCAGGAAACAGGGTATAATAACAGATCCTGAGCAGATACACGCCGCCGCCCCAGGGCCCACTTGGGCCCTGCACACTCACCACCAATTTACAGCCTCAACGTACAGGAGCACGTGCGTCACACTGCCGCTGCCTACACGCTGAGCACGGCCAACAAAAGCAACAAGGATGTGAAGTTTAGCGGTGTGTGTGTGTGTGTGTGTGTGTGTGTGTGTGTGTGTGTGTGTGTGTGTGTGTGTGTGTGTGTGTGTGTGTGTGTGTGTGTGTGTGTTGAATTGTACAACGGCGTGGTAAGTCACGATGGGTGTTCCTCCTCTCATTTTTTCTCGTCACCTTTTTTTGTGGAAAGTGAACCTTCGCAAGAGTAGTTCTGTGGTCCCAGATCCCTTTTGTGTGGATTTCGATTTGTCCATTTTTATGAGTCCCATATGAAGTGCATCTGTAATATGTAACAGTTGAGAATACAAACCAGACAAATTCATTGTAGCTTCAATAAACGTAAGGATCCACTGAGTAAGGAGTTCCAACCTGGTCTCAGAGCATTTCGTATTATTGTACTATATTAAGAATTTACGAAAAAGTATGATATGTTACGAATTTGCAAAATGTATGATATGTTACGAGTTCTAGCCTGGTAGTTCGGTGGCTAACATTAGCTAGCTGGCTAACGTTAGCTAGGCTAGGGGTTAGGGTTAGGGGTTAGGGTTAAGGTTAGGGTTAAGTTTAGGATTTAGTTTAGGGTTAGCTACGTGGGTTAAGGTTTGGGGAAGGGTTAGATACCATGCTAAGTAGTTGCAAAGCAGCTAAAAATAGTAAGTAGTTGAAAAGTTGCTAAGTAGCAAAACTCTTTTGCAATTATGTTAGCACAGCTGAAAACTGTTGTCCTGATTAAAGAAGCAATAAAACTGGCCTTTAAACCAGTTGAGTATCTAGAGCATCAGCATTTGTGGGTTTGATTTACAGGCTCAAAATGGCCAGAAACAAATAACTTTCTTCTGAAACTCGTCAATCTATTCTTTTTTTATTCATTTCTAAGAAATGAAGGCTATTCCATGCGAGAAATTGCCAAGAAACTGAAGATCTTGTACAATGCTGTGTACTACTCCCTTCACAAAACAGCGCAAACTGGCCCTAACCAGAATAGAAAGAGGAGTGGGAGGCCCTGGTGCACAACTGAGCAAGAGTACATTAGAGTGTCTAGTTTGAGAAACAGACGCCTCACAAGTCCTCAACTGGCAGCTTCATTAAATAGTACCCGCAAAACCCCAGTCTCAATGTCAACAGTGAAGAGGCGACTCCAGGATGCTGGCCTTCTAGGCAGAGTTGCAAAGAAAAAGCCATATCTCAGACTGGCCAATAAAAAAAAAAAATTAAGATGGTCAAAATAACACAGACACTGGACAGAGGAAGATTGGAAAAAAGTGTTATGGACAGACGAATCTTCAAGGTTTTCGGATGACAAAGAAGAACATTCGTGAGACGCAGAAAAAATGAAAAGATGCTGGAGGAGTACTTGACGCCCTCTGTCAAGCATGGTAGAGGCATGTGATGGTCTGGAGGTGCTTAGGTGGTGATAAAGTGGGAGATGTGTACAGGGTAAAAGGGATCTTGAAGAAGGAAGGCTATCACTCCATTTTGCAACGCCATGCCATACCCTGTGGACGGCGCTTAATTGGAGCCAATTTCCTCCTACAACAGGACAATGACCCAAGGAACAGCTCCGAACTATGCAATAACTATTTAGGGAAGAAGCAGTCAGCTGATATTCTGTCTATAATGGAGTGGCCAGCACAGTCACCGGATCTCAACCCTATTGAGCTGTTGTGGGAGCAGCTTGACCGTATGGTACGTAGTAAGTGCCCATGAAGCCAATTCAACTTGTGGGAGGTGCTTCAGGAAGCATGGGGGTGAAATCTCTTTAGATTACCTCAACAAATTGACAACTAGAATGCCAGAGGTCTGCAAGGCTGTAATCGCTGCAAATGGATGATTCTTTGACGAAAGCAAAGTTCGAAAGGACACAATTATTATTTCAATTAAAAATCCTTATTTACAATTATTTATATTGTCAACGTCTTGACTATGTTTCCTATTCATTTTGCAACTCATTTCATGTATGTTTTCATGGAAAACAAGGACAATTCTAAATGAGCCCAAACTTTTGATCCTACAGTATATACAGTATATATACTGCTCAAAAAAATAAAGGGAACACTTAAACAACACATCCTAGATCTGAATGAAAGAAATAATCTTATTAATTACTTTTTTCTTTACATAGTTGAATGTGCTGACAACAAAATCACACAAAAATAATCAATGGAAATCCAATTTATCAACCAATGGAGGTCTGGATTTGGAGTCACACTCAAAATTAAAGTGGAAAACCACACTACAGGCTGATCCAACTTTGATGTAATGTCCTTAAAACAAGTCAAAATGAGGCTCAGCAGTGTGTGTGGCCTCCACGTGCCTGTATAACCTCCCTACAACGCCTGGGTATGCTCCTGATGAGGTGGCGGATGGTCTCCTGAGGGATCTCCTCCCAGACCTGGACTAAAGCATCCGCCAACTCCTGGACAGTCTGTGATGCAACGTGGCGTTGGTGGATGGAGCGAGACATGATGTCCCAGATGTGCTCAATTGGATTCAGGTCTGGGGAACGGGCGGGCCAGTCCATAGCATCAATGCCTTCCTCTTCCAGGCACTGCTGACACACTCCAGCCACATGAGGTCTAGCATTGTCTTGCATTAGGAGGAACCCAGGGCCAACCGCACCAGCATATGGTCTCACAAGGGGTCTGAGGATCTCATCTCGGTACCTAATGGCAGTCAGGCTACCTCTGGCGAGCACATGGAGGGCTGTGCGGCCCCCCAAAGAAATGCCACCCCACACCATGACTGACCCACCGCCAAACCGGTCATGCTGGAGGATGTTGCAGTCAGCAGAACGTTCTCCACGGCATCTCCAGACTCTGTCACATCTGTCACATGTGCTCAGTGTGAACCTGCTTTCATCTGTGAAGAGCACAGGGCGCCAGTGGCGAATTTGCCAATCTTGGTGTTCTCTGGCAAATGCCAAACGTCCTGCACGGTGTTGGGCTGTAAGCACAACCCCCACCTGTGGACGTCGGGCCCTCATACCACCCTCATGGAGTCTGTTTCTGACCGTTTGAGCAGACACATGCACATTTGTGGCCTGCTGGAGGTCATTTTGCAGGGCTCTGGCAGTGCTTCTCCTGCTCCTCCTTGCACAAAGGCGGAGGTAGCGGTCCTGCTGCTGGGTTGTTGCCCTCCTACGGCCTCCTCCACGTCTCCTGATGTACTGGCCTGTCTACTGGTAGCGCCTCCATGCTCTGGACACTACACTGACAGACACAGCAAAACTTCTTGCCACAGCTCGCATTGATGTGCCATCCTGGATGAGCTGCCCTACCTGAGCCACTTGTGTGGGTTGTAGACTCCGTCTCATGCTACCACTAAAGTGAAAGCACCGCCAGCATTCAAAAGTGACCAAAACATCAGCCAGGAAGCACAGGAACTGAGAAGTGGTCTGTGGTCCCCACCTGCAGAACCACTCCTTTATTGGGGGTGTCTTGCTAATTGCCTATAATTTCCACCTGTTGTCTATTCCATTTGCACAACAGCATGTGAAATTTATTGTCAATCAGTGTTGCTTCCTAAGTGGACAGTTTGATTTCACAGAAGTGTGATTGACTTGGAGTTACATTGTGTTGTTTAAGTGTTCCCTTTATTTTTTTGAGCAGTGTATATTTCAGGAATTTGTGGTGTTGATCTAGTCATCTTATGTTACAATTAAATGTCTCAAAACAATCTCAAGGTTGCTACAACTGCAGAAATATTTACATCTAGTAGAACAGTGGTTCCCAAGCCGTGGTCTTCGGACAAACCTTTCATGTTGTTGACCGAAAGACACAAAATGGAAAGAAAACACATTAAGTGGATTCATCTTGCAAAGTTAGTGTTCCTCTGACAGACCAGCTGTGGGTCTTACAGTGCAGTAGCTCCATGTAGGGGACGTTCTCTCCATCAGCTCCACACAGGAGCCTGAACAGCCGTTTCACTGAGCCTCAGATCAGTGTTTGCGGTTGAAGTGCTTCTCCTTCATGAGTCCAGGCCTCATACTGTGTGATGAGCTGCTTGTGAAACTGAAGCTGTCTGTCCTCCACTCCTGGGAGATAGATACTGCACCACTAGTTCTAGCACGGTAGCACATACACTCACTGCGACTGAGTTTAACCACTCTTCATCTAAACAAGATGAGTATTAAAGTAATGACACTATCATGTTATTACATGAATTCTTCAGCAAATGGATCATTATTTTCTACAGTGGTTTCAAGTGTTCTTCTCGAAGTTCACCACCATTCTTTACCTTATCATCCCACTGTATACAGATGTAGGATCTTAATTTTAAACAGTTTTGAACAGCAGGAAAATAACAGGGAATGTGAATTATTATGTGGATTATATCTTATGGACATTTTTGTAGGGGTTGATGAATGTTTAGTTAAAAAAGAGAAGTGGGAGGCCCCAGTGCACAACTGAGCAAGAGGACAAGTACATTAGAGTGTCTAGTTTGAGAAACAGACCCCTCACAAGTCCTCAACTGGGAGCTTCATTAAATAGTGCCCGCAAAACACCAGTCTCAACGTCAACAGTGAAGAGGCGACTCCGGGATGCTGGCCTTCTAGGCAGAGTTCCTCTGTCCAGTGTCTGTGTTCTTTTGCCCATCTTAATCTTACATTTTTATTGGCCAGTCTGAGATATGGCTTTTTCTTTGCAACTCTGCCTAGAAGGCATACTTAAAAATACACTGAGTATTCAAAACATTAGGAACACCTTCCTAATATTGAGTTTCACCCCCTTTTGCCCTCAGAACAGCCTCAATTCGTCGGGGCATGTTGAAAGCATTCCACTGGTTTGCTGGCCCATGTTGACTCCAATGCTTCCACACAGTTGTGTCAAGTTGGCTGGATGTCCTTTGGGTGGTGGACCATTCTTGATGCACACGGGAAACTGTTGAATATGAAAAACCCAGCAGTGTTGCAGGTCTTGACACACATACTGCTGCGCCTGGCACCTACTACCATACCCCGTTCAAAGACACTTAAATATTTTGTCTTGCCCGTTTACCGACGACACAATCGCAATCACACTGCACACTGCCCTAACCCAACTGGACAAGAGGAATACCTATGTAAGAATGCTGTTCATCGATTACAGCTCAGCATTTAACACCATAGTACCCTCCAAACTCGTAATTAACCCCACCATATGCAACTGGGTCCTGGATTTTCTGACAGGCCGCCCCCAGGTGGTGAGGGTAGGAAACAACATCTCCACCACGCAGATCCTCAACACTGGTGCCCAACAACGGTGCGTTCTCAGCCCTCTCCTGTACTCCCTGTTCACCCATGACTGCGTGGCCATGCACGCCTCCAACTCAATCATCAAGTTTGCAGACGACATACAGTGGTAGGCTTGATTACCAACAACGATGAGACAGCCTACAGGGAGGAGGTGAGGGCACTCAATTAGCCTTTTAAAATTATAAACTTGGATTAGCTAACACAACGTGCCATTGGAACACAGGAGAAATGGTTGCTGATAATGGGCCTCTGTACACCTTTGTAGATATTCCATAAAAAATCTGCTGTTTCCAGCTACAATAGTCATTTACAACATTAACAATGTCTACACTGTATTTACGATACATTTTATTCTATTTTAATGGACACAAAATAGCTTTTCTTTCAAAATCAAGGTCATTTCTAAGTGACCCTAAACTTTTGAATGGTAGTGTAAACTAAATAATATATGTGTGACATTTGTTTAGATTTACAATGGAGCATTATCATGCACCTGTATCGGAACAAGGGCAGTGGGAAAAAATACATGTCATCTATGCACTTACATAGTGAATGGAGGATACTTTTCCCCGTGGTTTATTTTCATGCCAGCCAGGTAGGCTATAGTCTTGTTGTGAATATAAGCAATGTTCTTAATGTTAGGAAATAAATAAATATAGTAGGCCTAGCCTATAGAAAGCTGATGGGATCCTCCTCTTTTTAGTAGAGGTCATCACTCTGTTTGCTCCCACAATTGCATAGCCTGTAGAAATGTTGCGCAACATGAGCTCATGGGCTCTCATGAAGTGTTTGATCAGATTTTCGATACATTTGCATTGGTGACTGAGTGATTAGAGGGACAATAGAGTGCTGAGTACCAGGCATTAAGCAAGTTTGGTAGGCTCAGCAAGTTTGGTAGGCTCAGCAGCATCAGAGCTTGGAGAAGCCTAAATACCATGACTAAATGATCATGTGGAATTTGACTGCATTCATGACTCATAACAGCCAGTGTGGCGGTAATACTGTCACCGCAACAGCCCTACTTGTTGGGCCCCCGTGTTGCGAATCAGTGGTAATGCTGCCTACCTTCACCACCTGGGGGCAGCGGGTCAGTTGCGTAGGGAGGAGTTCAGACCCAGGGCTGTGAGCTTTGTAATGAGCTTATAGGGCACTACGGTATTTGAAGGCCAAGCTGTAGTTGATGTACAGCATCCTCACATATGCATTCCATTTGTCCAGGTGAGTATTGGCAGTGTGCAGTGCAATGGCGATTGCATCGTTCCGTGGATCTCTCAACTTAGGGCGGGATGTACATAGCCATGGCAACACTTATGTAGTGCATCAGCAACAGTAATATCTATTACTCGTGTAAATCAATTCTGACACAAGATTAGAAGGCTATTTTTACTAAGCTGTCCAACTAATATGGTGATGAATCTGTTGGAGGAGTCAGTTAGCTTAGCAAAAATGCTCTTTTATGGTTGACAATAATTATGTTCTCCTGTTTGACTCAGGCATTGTCTGATTTGTGTCTGTGTAATATGAAAACAGGCACAGGTTGACATACTGTTTTGTTTGTAGGTGGTTATAATGGACAATGTCACACCACCAGACAGACACCAGAAGGAGATGATTGTCCAGAGACGCAATGCAAATTATGGGCTTTAGCAAAGCAAACAAGATTTATTTTTATGAAAGGACTACGGAATTGCTGTCTTCAAACATCCTTTGTAGTCATTCTGAGTTGTGAAACACAAATGTATCCTTGTTTTCTCTTGCATAAGATGAGCTAGTCTGCTCTCCACATTCCATTATTTGATGTGAGATGACACACACACACACACACACACACACACACACACACACACACACACACACACACACACACACACACACACAATCACCACCCACACACACTCTTTGACAGCTTAGCATCATCACACATAGATAAAGTTGGTACTTGTGCTGGGCCAGAAATGCTCTACTTCCTGTTCTCAGAGGTGACCCCACAGCACAGGAAGCTGTTTACAGCTGTAGTGCGTTCCCAACTGTGACACCCGCTCTGAATGGCAGGATGTCCTGCCCAGAGTTTCTCTGTAAGTCTCTGTGTGGGACTGCCCAGGATGAGAAGGTTCAATGACCACTAGAGCGTCTCCCTCCTTAGTCCTCCCTACAGCCAAGAAACATGGTCTGCATCCCAAATGGCTCCCTATTCCTCAGTATATCACTATCGCCATCACACCATAGCCCTCAGTATATCACTATCACATCACACCATAGCCCTCAGTATATCACTATCACCATCACACCATGGCCCTCAGTATATCACTATCGCCATAACACCATAGCCCTCAGTATATCACTATCACATCACACCATAGCCCTCAGTATATCACTATCACATCACACCATAGCCCTCAGTATATCACTATCACCATCACACCATGGCCCTCAGTATATCACTATCACCATCACACCATGGCCCTCAGTATATCACTATCACCATCACACCATGGCCCTCAGTATATCACTATCACCATCACACCATGGCCCTCAGTATACCACTATCAAAATCATACCATAGCCCTCAGTATATCACTATCGCATCACACCATAGCCCTCAGTATACCACTATCACATCACACCACAGCCCTCAGTATACCACCATCACATCACACCATAGCCCTCAGTATACCACTATCACATCACACCACAGCCCTCAGTATCTCACAATCACCATCACACCACAGTCCTCAGTATATCACGATCACCATCACACCACAGCCCTCAGTATATCACTATCACCATCACACCACAGCCCTCAATATATCACTATCACATCACACCACAGCCCTCAGTATATCACTATCACCATCACACCACAGCCCTCAATATATCACTATCACATCACACCACAGCCCTCAGTATATCACTATCACCATCACACCACAGCCCTCAATATATCACTATCACATCACACCACAGCCCTCAGTATATCACGATCACATCACACCATAGCCCTCAGTATATCACTATCACATCACACCATAGCCCTCAGTATACCACTATCACCATCACACCATAGCCCTCAGTATACCACTATCACATTAAACCACAGCCCTCAGTATATCACTATCACATCACACCACAGCCCTCAGTATATCACTATCACATCACACCACAGCCCTCAGTATATCACTATCACATCACACCATAGCCCTCAGTATACCACTATCGCCATCACACCATAGCCCTCAGTATACTACTATCACCATCACACCATAGCCCTCAGTATATCACTATCCCCATCACACCACAGCCCTCAGTATACCACTTTCACCATCACACCACAGCCCTCAGTATACCACAATCACATCACACCACAGTCCTCAGTATATCACAATCACATCACACCATAGTCCTCAGTATACCACTTTCACCATCACACCACAGCCCTCAATATATCACTATCACCATCACACCACAGCCCTCAGTATATCACTATCACCATCACACCACAGCCCTCAGTATATCACTATCACATCACACCATAGCCCTCAGTATATCACTATCACATCACACCATAGCCCTCAGTATATCACTATCACATCACACCACAGCCCTCAGTATACCACTTTCACCATCACTCCACAGCCCTCAGTATATCACTATCACATCATACCATAGCCCTCAGTATATCACTATCACCATCACACCATAGCCCTCAGTATATCACTATCACATCACACCACAGCCCTCAGTATACCACTTTCAACATCACTCCACAGCCCTCAGTATATCACTATCACATCATACCATAGCCCTCAGTATATCACTATCACCATCACACCATAGCCCTCAGTATATCACTATCAGTATATCACTATCACCATCACACCATATCCCTCAGTATACCACTATAACATCACACCATAGCCCTCAGTATACCACTTTCACCATCACACCATGTCATGGCACCATTCGCTAGGAGAGGCTCAGTTGGTAGAGCATGGTGTTTGCAATGGTGTTTGCAACGCCAGGGTTGTGGGTTCGATTCCCACGGGGGGCCAGTACGAGAAAAAAAAAATGTATGAAATGTATGCATTCACTACTGTAAGTCGCTCTGGATAAGAGCGTCTGCTAAATGACTAAAATGTAAATGTAAAATGAGAGGAATATTGTGGCAGAGGTTCAGTACCACTGCTCTTTATAAGCGGTCTTTTACACTGTTTAGAGAGGAAGCTGTGGAATCCTTGATACGGCGTGGTGCGGATGGTCAGACTGGAGATGCCATTTCGCAACCTGTCTGGGTTTGACACGATGGACAGATGAGGGTGGACGGCTGTCGAGGTGAAAGGTTCTAGCGGTACGGAAAGGAAACGCGGAGTGCCTTTTATCTTAGGCCACGGCAGGAAATATGTGATACCAATCTGCAGGACATTCCTCTAAACAAATACGGCATAAGTATGAGTACCCCTATTATTAGCTCTGGAGGATCCTCTCAGGCCACTGTCTTCGACCTGTGTTATGTGTGTTCGTGCGCAGACCACATTTTTACATGACGGCTCTCATGGCCGTGAGAGTCCCATCCGTCACTGCTCAGTGTTCAGATAGTGTATGTGTTTTCCTGGAAGCCTCCCATAAGGCATGACACCACTATTGTGAAGTCCGATGACATGGCTTGTTAGAGCAGGATAATCCCAGGGACTGAGACAGTTGTTGGGGTTAAACCATGACTGAATGGCATCAGAATGTAAATTCCCCTGGCTGGCCCAGAGAGAGAGAGAGAGAGAGAGGGAGAGAGGAGGCGGAGGCCAGCGGAGTCGAGCTGACTTCCTGTGGATCAGGGGCTTCTCTCATGCATCACTGAATGGGGACGGTGTGACAGGGCTGAATCGGGTTCCTGTTTTTGCTCTTCGGTCGAAGCCGTTCACGCTGCCAAGTTTTTGCCTGACTGCCCATTGTCCGAATGCAGACCCAGGAGTTACTAGAATGTGGAAATGAAAGTGGTGGGATAAGAGATTTTCCTTTGCACGTAGCAAAAATGAAACTTGACCCCTAAATGTTAAGTTTCAAAATAGCAGTTTGGAATGTCCAGATTTTAACATTCCTTGTTACGCCTGGTCATGTGCACCACTAGGAAAACATCTAAATGAGCTCTCTGTTTTCAATCTGCGATCAGGCCTGTAAAACAATACATCAAACTTGCCTTCTCTAAGGAGACCATTATCAAACTGATACAGACTAAACAGAGAGAATGGGAGCGAGAGTTTGATTAGTTCGTCTCCCTCCGGAAGACAGGGACTGAATTGTTAAAATGTCCATCGCTGTCATCTGCTGTAAAGGGGCTGAGATGCAGGAAACTCAGCTGGCAAACAGCACTCCTATGAAAAGTGTCCCTCATGAGACCTAAGCATGGGCTGTTACAGTCATATACTGGTTACCACATGTACACACACATGCATACACACGCGCACACACACACACTCTAAAACGCACACACATTCTGTGAAGACCAGTTTTGTTACGAGTGATCATGTTGATATACCAGCACATTTACAAAACATAGGGGTGTGTACTGTCTGACCATTCTGTAGTGTCACGTTGCATCGGTACCACACCATTACATAGTTGGAGGGTCTCTAGCTGTCAGGGGAAGAAAGTGGTTTTGGTTTCGCCTCATTTTGCGTGAAAGGAACGATACCATCAAACTTCATTATGCTTTGCTTTGCAGCTCAGTGATCATCTGTTTTGCGTATGAGACAAAGCTCCTCCCTAAGACAGTGCCGTGTATCATCACATCAAAGCAAGCTTGTGTGTGTGTGTGTGTGTGTGTGTGTCTGTGTGTCTGTGTGTGTGTGTGTGTGTGTGTGTGTGTGTGTGTGTGTGTGTGTGTGTGTGTGTGTGTGTGTGTGTGTGTGTGTGTGTGTGTGAGCATGCAGAACTCACATTCCTCTGCACCCAGATTAAATACACTGTAAACTTTGCCTGAACTTCAGCGAATCTGAAATATAGAATTGGAGGAGCTCCCGCCACTGCCACAAACCTCACAGGAATGTTCACCAAGTTAAAAGGAGACCGTTACTTATATACTTAATCACACATTACAGAGGCTCCAAATCATATTCCGCCATCAGCGCTGTAATGTTTTCCTTATAGCTGGGAGAATGGGATGTTTTCTTCCTTTCTGGCAAGGCAGTGGAAACATCTCGTGTTGGCTGGGATCTATTCAATTGATTGCCCTGCCAATCAACAGCTCATCTGGCAGTCCCTGTCACCAATAAAGTCAGGAAACAACCGAGCCTGGGTTTGGCTCAGCTTAACAGGCACAGTGTGGGGAAAATAGAGCCAGCCCATACACTTTCACACATGCTGAAATAACAGGCATGTGATAGCTGAAGCAATGCAGAACTGTTATCACTTACAGGGTATTCAAAGGGAATCTTCTGCAGCCAAGGAAGGCCTGGGTCGACTTCCACCGCTCTGTATTTTAAAGAGGAGACGTTTCAGGGCCACGAGGCCTTTGAAGAATCCTTTACCTTCCTTTTCTTTTGTGGCAGAATCTCATTTTCCTCCAGAAGGCCTCTGACTTTGTAAAAGTTTGACATGTTTGTTATGCGCATCGCATGCCCTTAACCAGTCCTTGTCGGTGGAAGAAAGCTTAACTTACTGTCATCCGGATGTGTTAATTCAGGCTATAGATCAGTTTTGATTATATTACCACTGGCATTTGTGTAAACCGTTACTGACGGAATTGTATACTTTGTGATAATTGCAGTACGTTCACCTTTGTGTATCTCTATATGAAGTCTCCCTTCAACTCAAAGCACCAGATCAATCACTGATGTTCACAACAGGGCTCTTTCTCCCATTGAACTCTGGAAAGCAGCTGATTGCTCCCTCCAAACAACTCTAATTGGTCTAATGTAATCTTCAAGGACATTCTTCTCTAGTCATCTGCAGCATGTGTCTGTGCTTAAACTAGTCTAATGGAACACTATCTGTTTCCCAGGAGTGGAGGACAGACAGCTCCGGCTTCACAGCAGCTCATCACACAGCATGAGGCCTGGACTCGTGAAGGCGAAGCACTACTTCTGAGTCCGATCATCACCATGACAACCACCGACACAGTCAGGCAGGCTACCAGATCTGAGGCCGAGGCAAACGGCTCTTGAAGCTACTCCGTGGGGCTAATGGGGAGGACGTCAAACAGGGACGCTAAAGTACTGTAAGACCCAGAGCTGAGCTGTCACTTGAAGCTACTGTTGCTTCAAGTGTTCCAGTTCACCAATAAGTGAATAAGGACCTGTATAACTTGAGTTGAAGTTATTTTGTCAAATTGTAACAACTGTGTTGCCTTCCTTGCAGTTCAATGCATTCTCTGAGAAGGATGTATTTGCTGTAGGTATGGAAAGATACATTTATAGGAACTTGTAGTTTCGTTTGATGTTTCTCTTGGTGGTGAACCTGCGGTCCTTTGCGTCTCGTCAGACATTTTTAAGGCACAAAATTGGGTCACTTTGCTTGCTTTCATGCAAGAATGCATACGCTTCCCTGAGTCTCTAGGCTCGTCTGGCTTCATATTTTATTTATTGGAATAGGACTTTTATAGCTTGTGACGGTCTCTGCCACAATAGCACAGGTGTGTCACAACTCCAGAAGAGATACAGTACAATCCCCTATTTGAGAAAATGTCTTACAGGTGTGAGTAATTTGTCAATTTTACTGAGAAAGATTTCCATTGGCTAAGTGATTGTGAGACCTGCTATTTAATTTAACATTTTTATTTAACCTTTATTCAGCTAGGCCAGTCAGTTCAGAACAAATTCGTATTGACAATGACGGCCTGCCATGTATCTGTCTATTGCTGTCTGTCTAGTGACATATACTACCATAAATAGCCTCTGCATATCAAACACTTGCAGAAATTTCCCTCCAACAGATGTATCAATGACATGCTGTGAGAAGGTCACTATGAGCAATATTATCTACAGCTGTCCCCATAATCCCTGATCACTGCAAATCTCATACCAGGCTAAATAAGTGGTTGGTTGATATACAGGCTTCCTGAGTGTGCCGGGCTCTGAGGCACACTCAGGAACACTGGTGGTGACATGCGCGTGTGTGTGTGTGTGTGTGCGTGTGTGTGCACGCGCACGTGTGTGTGGGTGTGTGTATGTCTGTGTGTGTCTGTGTGGGTGTGTGTGTGTGTGTGACCGCTAATGAGAGATGCCAACTAGTGACTCATCCTTTGGACGGCACGCAGCATCCTGGGCAGGCCTGGTGGCGATAATGACCACTGATGCCCAATAATGCACAGAGGATACAGTATGTCTGATAACAGCCCTCCCCATAAAAAGCCTTGGCGCTCATCCTCGATCAGAAAATCTGCTAGAGGTGGTTGTCTTGTCGTTTTCATTTGTATTTTTCTTTAGTTCTTTTCATTCGTTTTCATAAGTCACATGGTCTAATGTGTAGTCTATGGCTACGCCGACGACATTATTTTCATTCAGGTGATAAATAATTCATTATTTCCAGGATCACAATCCAAGAGGAGTGCATCATGGACCAGAATCAGTTACTCAATGAGTTTGCTAACATGTTTTTACATCAAAATCCCATTTGTTGTTGTGGATGTTGGAATATATGGCAATGTGGCCAACAACGGGATAACCGTGTTAAGCAAATGCAATTATAAGGAGCAATTTTGTTAAGATTATATGATTTAGTAGGCCCCTAATTTCTGCCTAATTTCTCTCTCTCACTCTCTTACTCTCTCTCTCCCCGCCCTCTCTTTTTCTCATTTTCTCACGCCGTGGTCTATGTTTCGTCCTTCCATGCCCTCTCCTCTGTAAGAACATGGTAAAATACAGTAGAAGGGTGCGCTGTATGGATCAAAGTTACAGCCAAGAAAGTTTCACACAAAGAAAATATAGGTACCAAAGTCAATTCAAATGGATTTCATACACTAAACTGACAACAACTACTTCATTTTTTTGACTCAATCAAGTAACTGACATCTGTGTCATAAAAGTTGGAATCTACCTGAATTCGTTCCCTGATTGCTTAGGAAATGATTTAATCATGTTAGCCAGATGAGAATGTTCACAGAAAGGGTGAGCAGCCTTCGTTGACTGGCTTGATCCGGATTAAAACCAACATCATAAGACTGACTGACAAACAGTACACTGTTACATTTACTTCTACATTTTCTCCTTTCAGCTACGGTATCATCCATAAATGATGGTCTTTGAGACCATCTCAGTCGCACTCACATCCTCAAATACGCTCAGCTATGCAGATGCGTTGAGCTGTATCCCCAACAACGTGGCATTTAAAAGGAGCCGTAGCCTATGCTCTTATAAAAAAAAACACACCACTCTAATTTCTTTGTTTTCATGATGTTTGTTTTTTTTGTCCCGCTATTTTAAAGATGAAACAAATCAGAGGGCAACTAAGCAGTGATTTGACATTTTCTCTGCATGGGAAACCACTGCTTAATTAGCCACCCAATGCATTGGTTGATATGATTGTTCACACTGGGGGAGGTAGATTACAGACCAGCCCGCCTTATCTTCCTGGGCCAGATTCCACTGCCAGATGGCTCAGGACATTACATTTGCATCCATCTTTCCCTCTGCCATCATAAAATGGCTAGGGGCGCAGCCCAGCCCACTGTGACGAGTGCCTCAGCAGAATCCTCAGTCAAGTATTCACCTTTTGTTGTTTCCATCTAAGATGCTTGTAGGGGAAAATATCTGCATGTTGGAATGGGATGGGAATATTGCTATGGTGTGTGCCCCAGACTCTTGTACAGTAGCATGCAGATCCTAGTTTCCCCATGTGACCAAGTCCCTATGGAAACGGTGACAGGACAGATGATAATGCCGCTATACTCCCATATCCCTCTGGGTATTCTCGACATGGTCTACGGATAATTCTGCATTTGTTTGTTTGTCATTATTTTCATGTGGTTTTCATGTGCATATTCTGGTAAAAAAAAAGAAGAAAAAAACGGTAACATCTACCGGCACAATGCAAAGCTGAACAAAGCAGCATGAGCTGCGCAGTAGGTGCTGAATTTGTACCCTTATACAACGCGAGAGCATATTGCCTTTCTTTTTTATTGCCTTTGCATATGCACGTTGAACTTAATATTTAATATGGTTCTTAGATTTTATGTATAAGGGACTCTGGCGACCCCAGGGAATATCTTTTTTTCTATCATCTCGCTTATGTTCTACAACTTCCTCTCCCTAAAGCTGCTTATCCTTATCAATCTACTGTGGGTAGCCAGGAGGAGTGGGGGGGCTCCAGTCTAGTCCGTCTCTGTCCCAAACAAGCAGGTCCTTTGAGAACACCAGCCTAGAAGCCCCAAGGTGCATAGAGGAGACTCTCACGGAGAGACACAACCCCACAAACATTTGTCGATGTTTTCTTGTGAGGCGGGGGAAGGGAGAGCCTAATTAAACTGTTCAACACAAGCTATTATGCACCGTTAGAAAAGCTGTAGAGCAAATCAAGAGATGCTAGACTAGCTTTTTAGATGGAGCGGAAATACTAATCTGGTACACACAGACAAGGCCTCTGCTGTGTAACGGAGATGGGCTGTTTGCTGTTTAGAGAGGGAGAGAGAGAGGGCGAGGGGGGGGGGAGAGCAGGGAAGAAGGGTAGGAGGGAGAGATAAAGAAATAAATTAGGTCCTTAGTTAACAAAAGCCAAGGCTAAATGGTCTCTCTCAAGTTTTGATTTAAGTCTAACATTTGTTACTAGGGGGAACAATTAAAAATATTTTTGGAGATGAGTTAGACAAATTCAAATGAACTGATAAATAAAGTAGCATGAGTTAAGGAAGTAAAGGGATTCAAAACGTCCTCATAAATTCCGGTTTCGTATCTGATCCAGATTGTCGTGTGTTGAGGTTAGGGGCTCTATCCTGGTCCATTCTCATTGTTCTTCTTCTTCTTTATGAGACTGGCTTTTCTACTCGTGACCTACTTTGCCATTCTTGATGAAACACTTAGATAAAGCACCTAAGGGCCATGCAGCATATTATGATTTGTAACCTAGTTTATCCATAACTGGCCACAAAAGGGGAAGTAGTGGAACGAAAGTTGCCAAGACATCATGACTGTGCCTATAGGGGGGAAAGGGGTATCCATTATCAAGTTGGATCTGGGGAGAGTTGACAGGTAACAGTCAGGCTCTCATTTGTTGGACCAGGCTGTAATGAAGCCCATAGAGAGGGAGGACGGATATGAGTGACAGTGTGAGTTATGTTGCCAACTAAAGCTAAAATAAATGAAATGAGTTAAGCTAATGCCCAGTACTACCCAGAGAATGACCCTGGAGAATGACTTGGACTATATGGCTTCAAGGAGAAAAACATATTTTTTACCTATATTTGTGTGTGTGTGTGTGTGTGTGTGTGTGTGTGTGTGTGTGTGTGTGTGTGTGTGTGTGTGTGTGTGTGTGTGTGTGTGCCTGATTTCATTCATACGCTTGTGTTGATATCCTTCGATTTTGAGAGATGTGAAGACGCAGCAGATTTAAAGTCATGGAAACTGTTCCGGAGCAACCGCAAGCATGCAAGATATTCCTGTGACTAATGTGAATACTTCAGGAAGAAAATAGAAAAGGAAATTACTAGCAGACATTGTAGCTTTTAACTTTATTGCTTTTTATCTATTCCCATTTATAAAGGGATCGCTCTCTGAGGAATGTGTTGTGTTTGTCATTTCGCATAGCAACAATATCCTGACCAAGAGCTGTTCATATTTCTATGAATCTCAAATGTCGAAATATTTTTGTCGGTGTTCGCTGGTATCTTGTGAGGATATCTTGGAGTGTCAATATCATGTTGTAACTTTGTTTTGATCAGGTTCAGTATCAGCAAGTGGAGATCGATTGGCCCATGCTACAATAGGGACTGGCATTTTTCATGACCCAGGACTAGTAACTAGGGCCCAGAGTTTTCGTGCTGATGGTCAGGTAAAACTCCTGCCCTTAACCATGAGGCCGAGCCAGGACGGCCAGGACACTTCACCTTCCCTTCCCCTCTACAAGCCCTCATACTCTTCTAATTCTAAGCACATGGACAGATGCCACTATGGTGTGATGGTATCCAGGTCTCAGGTCTTGAATGTGAATACAATCCATGAGGAGAAGACATCGTCCTGTAATGGCCTTGGTTCCTGTTGAACATGTGTCAATCTCCAGAGATTAAGTGCAGAGCTTACACAAGCGGAAAACATACCCTAGAAACTTAGTCTGTCCAGGTTGATGGTTGTGTCCTCAGATGAAATGTAAGAAGCAAAGGGTAAAACGGAGTTCACAGTTTTATCACCACTATGTAGCAGTGGAAACGTCTGGGCTTGGAGCTGCACTTGGCATTGCCTATCCACTGCTTTTCCAATTTGGCAAGTGGTCCGTAGACGTGGCTGTTTCAAAAGCACGACACAGGCAAATATGTCAATGTTTAACACAGTCCATCCTTCCAGGACTCCTAGTTAACTACTTTACAGTACAAGCAGTGTTTCTTTGAAGATGAAGAGTTCACATTGGCATTGCTTAGTTATGCGGTAATGTCATTGACAGGGTCGAAAATCTATTCAGTCCATTGATGTTTTCACTCCAACACCAGAGCTAAGCTAATGTCCGCCATGACTTAAATATCCTCAAAACGGTCATGTTTAGCCTATTCACTTTGAATCATTTTAAATGATCTGAGATCATTTATAAATGATCTAAGATCTGGCAATAGGAAGACTCTTCAGACATGCCCAATGCTAATTGATCCAGATGTTTAAGCTAAAACCTCACGTCAAGTCCACAATCTATTCCATTTCTAAATGCATCCTAACTTGGTGACAGTGCTTAAGCACTGTGTGCCTGTCTGATTGAATGAGTCCCTTCATAGTAGAGATGCAGCAGCGGCCTCACAGCTGGTGTCCACCCAGGTCATGTGATCAGGGAGGTAGAGAACCAACCAGCAGCCTGCCCTGCCTCCATCCCTGGAGATCTACACTAAGGGGTAATGGCCTTAACCTCTGTACTCTGGCTCTGATGCACTTGCCCTTTCCCTCTGTCTGAGTGACTGTGCCCACCTGTATCTCTCAGAGGGACAATGCACGATTGCACTTGAAGAAATAGCACCAGAGCTTCCATTGACATGATGTATAGGGTCAAGGGAAATGGCTGCCCTTTTCTATCACATGCTGTGAGGTTGTCTTTGTTCTTCTGTACAGTGAAAAGACTTGGCGTTGGTGAATCACGTCTCCTGCTGCTGACTGTGGCTACAGTATAGAGAAGTGTTCGTAGGTGTAGTTGGACTGTGGTTAACAGTAAGTGGGTACTCATGGATACTGCCTGGATCACATCTACCATAAACTCAATGCTCTCTGGTTCCATGATGCATCAGGGAGAAGTTGAGCAACCCAATATGGCAGCTTGGTTCAGTTTGATGGATATCAAAGAGGCAGTCAGCTGGAGGTATTTCAGCACGTCTCTGACAAAGCCAGGGAATAACCACACTTTATCCCCCAATACTGAGAAACTCACTGCTTCAGGGGAGAAAACAAGCACAGATTTAAAAAGACATTGGAAAAACATCATTTTCTCTTAGGAAGTAAAGCTGATGTAAGCTATACTGCCACGCCAATGTGTGTGAATATCATTTCTCCTCAACATAACATAAGAGAATGCCAATGTTTGTCAATTGTTTGTCAAAAATGTGATTATACATGTAAATTCTGTAAATTCAAAATTGGAATGTCTGTACAGAAAAGTTTTGATTTGTCAAAATACAAACTTTTAATGTGAACCCTTTACTTCAAGAATTAGAAGAAGTGTCCTACTGAACACTGAACAGGAGAGAAAGTCATGAGCTGAGCAGCGCTTAGCAGCTTCTCAGT